>NW_019266296.1:0-101829 GCF_002742605.1 Olea europaea var. sylvestris
ATTAATTATGTCAGGCTGAAGAAGTGTTGGACAGAAAATTAACAAAGAAAAATCGCACCAGGGTCAATTTCGTCATTCGTTTCAACGGTGTCAGAATGGGCCGAATTTTGGCTGGTTGATTGGAAATGGCCCGAGAAATTGGAGTCGAGAACACACCCGAGATCACGGGATTTTACCCAAATTCCTTCGTTTAGGCCTCCAAATAATTAATTTTCGTATTAATTATGTCAGGTTGAAGAAGTGTTGGACAAAAAATTTACAACACAAAACCGCACCTGGGACAATTACGTTATTTGTCGCGACGGTGTCGGAATGGGCCGATATTTGGCAGGTTGATTGGAAACAGCCCCAGAAATTGGTCTCGGGGTACAGACCCGGGATCATGGGATTTTAGCCAAATTCCTTTGCTTAGGCCTCTGAATGATTAATTTCCATATTAATTATGTCATGTTGAAGAAGTGCTGGACAGAAAATTAACAACGCAAAACCGGACCGGGCAATTTTGTTATTTGTCGCGACGGTGTCGGAATGTGCCAAAATTTGGCAAATTTATTGGAAACGGCCATAGAAATTGAAGTCAGGGCACAGACTTGGGATCACGGAATTTTTGCCAAATTCCTTCGTTTAGGCCTCCGAATAATTAATCTCCATATTAATTATGTCAGGCTGAAGAAGTGTTGGACAGAAAATTAACAAAGAAAAATCGCACCAGGGTCAATTTCATCATTCGTTTCGACGGTGTCGGAATGGGCCGAATTTTGGCTGGTTGATTGGAAACGGCCCGAGAAATTGGAGTCGAGAACACACCCGAGATCACGGGATTTTACCCAAATTCCTTCGTTTAGGCCTCCAAATAATTAATTTTCGTATTAATTATGTCAGGTTGAAGAAGTGTTGGACAAAAAATTTAAAACGCAAAACCGCACCTGGGGCAATTACGTCATTTGTCGCGACGTTGTCGGAATGGGCCGATATTTGGCAGGTTGATTGGAAACGGCACCATAAATTGGTCTCGGGGTACAGACCCGGGATCATGGGACTTTAGCCAAATTCCTTTGCTTAGGCCTCTGAATGATTAATTTCCATATTAATTATGTCATGTTGAAGAAGTGCTGGACAGAAAATTAACAACGCAAAACCGGACCTGGCAATTTTGTTATTTGTCACGACGGTGTCGGAATGGGCCGAAATTTGGCAGGTTGATTGGAAACGGCCATAGAAATTGGAGTCAGGGCACAGACTTGGGATCACGGAATTTTTGCCAAATTCCTTCGTTTAGGCCTCCGAATAATTAATCTATGTATTAATTATGTCAGGCTGAAGAAGTGTTGGACAGAAAATTAACAAAGAAAAATCGCACCAGGGTCAATTTCGTCATTCGTTTTGACGGTGTCGGAATGGGCCGAATTTTGGCTGGTTGATTGGAAACGGCCCGAGAAATTGGAGTCCAGAACACACCCGAGATCACGGGATTTTACCCAAATTCCTTCGTTTAGGCCTCCAAATAATTAATTTTCGTATTAATTATGTCAGGTTGAAGAAGTGTTGGACAAAAAATTTACAATGCAAAACCGCACCTGGGGCAATTACGTCATTTGTCGCGACGGTGTCGGAATGGGCCAATATTTGGCAGGTTGATTGGAAACGGCCCCAGAAATTGGTCTCGGGGTACAGACCCGGGATCATGGGATTTTAGCCAAATTCCTTTGCTTAGGCCTCTGAATGATTAATTTCCATATTAATTATGTCATGTTGAAGAAGTGCTGGACAGAAAATTAACAACGCAAAACCGGACCGAGCAATTTTGTTATTTGTCGCGACGGTGTCGGAATGGGCCGAAATTTGGCAGGTTGATTGGAAACGGCCATAGAAATTGGAGTCAAGGCACAGACTTGGGATCACGGAATTTTTGCCAAATTACTTCGTTTAGGCCTCCGAATAATTAATCTCCGTATTAATTATGTCAGGCTGAAGAAGTGTTGGACAGAAAATTAACAAAGAAAAATCGCACCAGGGTCAATTTCGTCATTCGTTTCGACGGTGTCGGAATGGGCCGAAATTTGGCAGGTTGATTGGAAATGGCCCCAGAAATTGGAGTCGGGGCACAGACCCGGGATCACGGGATTTTTGCCAAATTCCTTCGTTTAGGCCTCCAAATAATTAATTTTCGTATTAATTATGTCAGGTTGAAGAAGTGTTGGACAAAAAATTTACAACGCAAAACCGCACCTGGGGCAATTACGTCATTTGTCGCGACGGTGTCGGAATGGGCCGATATTTGGCAGGTTGATTGGAAATGGCCCCAGAAATTGGAGTCGAGGCACAGACCCGGGATCACGGGATTTTTGCCAAATTCCTTCATTTAGGCCTCCGAATAATTAATTTCCGTATTAATTATGTTAAGTTGAAGAAGTGTTGGGCAGAAAATTAACAAAGAAAAATTGCACCAGGGTCAATTTCGTCATTCGTTTCGACGGTGTCGAAATGGGCCAAAATTTGGCTTATTGATTGGAAACGGTCCGAGAAATTGGAGTCGGGAACACACCCGAGATCACGGGATTTTACCCAAATTCCTTCATTTAGGACTCCAAATAATTAATTTTCGTATTAATTATGTCAGGCTGAAGAAGTGTTGGACAAGAAATTTACAAAGAGAAATTGCAACACGGGCAATTTCGTCATTTGTCGCAACTGTGTCGGAATGGGCTGAAATTTGACAAGTTGATTTGAAACGACCGGAGAAATTCGAGTCGAGCACATACCCGAGATCACAGGATTTTAGCCAAATTCCTTCGTTTAGGCACCCGAATAATTAATTTCCGTATTAATTACGTCAGGTTGAAGAAGTGTTAGACTGAAAATTAACAACGCAAGACCGCACCAGGGACAATTACGTCATTTGTCGCGACGGTGTCGGAATGGGCCGATCTTTGGCAGGTTGATTGGAAATGGCCCCAGAAATTGGACTCAGGGCATAGACCCGAGATCACGGGATTTTTGCAAAATTCCTCCATTTAGGCCTCCGAATAATTAATTTCCCTATTATTAATGTCAGGTTGAAGAAGCGTTGGACAGAAAATTAAAAAAGAGAGACCATACCAGAGGCAATTTCGTCATTCGTTACGACGGTGTCTAAATGGGTCGAAATTTGGCTGGTAGATTGGAAACGGCCCGAGAAATTGGAGTCGGGGCACATATCCGGGGTCACGGGATTTTGGCCAAATTCCTTCATTTAGGCCTCCGAATAATTAATTTCATATTTATTTATGTCAGGCTGAAGAAATGTTTGACAGAGAAAAACCGCACCAGGGGCAATTTCGTCATTCGTTGCAACGGTGTCGGAATGGGCCGAAATTTGGCTAGTTGATTGGAAACAGCCCGAGAAATTGGAGTCGGGGCACATACCCAGAATCACGGAATTTTGGCCAAATTCCTTCACTTACGCCTCCGAATAATTAATTTCCGTATTAATTATGTCAGGCTGAAGAAGTGTTGTACAGAAAATTAACAAAGAAAAATCGCACCAGGTGCAATTTTGTCATTTGTCGCGACGGTGTCGGAATGGGCCGAAATTTGGCAGGTTGATTGGAAACGGACCCAGAAATTGGACTTGAGGCACAGACCGGGATCACTGGATTTTAGGCAAATTTTTTCGTTTACGCCTCCGAATAATTAATTTTCGTATTAAGTATGCCAGGTTGAAGAAGTGTTGGAAAGAAAATTAACAGCGCAAAACAGCACCAGGGGCAATTTCGTCACTTATTGCGATGGTGTCGGAATGGACTGAAATTAGGCAGGTTGATTGGAAACGGCCCGAGAAATTGGAGTCAGGGGACATACCCGGGATCACGGGATTTTAGCCAAATTTCTTCGTTTTGGGCTCCGAATAATTAATTTTCGTATTAATTACGTCAGGTCGAAGATGTGTTGGATAGAAAATTAACAAGGCAAAGCCGAACCAGGGGCAATTTTGTCATTATTCGCGATGGTGTCGGAATGAGCTGAATTTGACAGGTTGATTGGAAACGGCCCCAGAAATTGGACTCGGGGTACAGACCCGGGATCATGGGATTTTAGCCAAATTCCTTCGTTTAGGCCTCCGAATAATTAATTTTCGTATTAATTATGTCAGGTTGAAGAAGTGTTGGGTAGAATATTAAAAACGCAAAATCGTATCAGGGGCAATTTCGTCATTTGTCGCGACGGTGTCGGAATGGGCCAAAATTTGGCAGGTTGATTGAAAACGTCCCCAAAAATTGGACTCGGAGCACAGACCCCGGGATCGTGGGATTTTAGCCAAATTCCTTCGTTTAGGCCTCCGAATAATTAATTTCTGTATTAATTATGTCAGGTTGAAGATGTGTCGAACAGAAAATTAACAACGCAAAATCGTACCAGGGGCAATTACGTCATTTGTCGCGACGGTGTCAGAATGGGCAGATATTCCGCCGGTTGATTGGAAACGGCCCCAGAAATTGGACTCGAGGCACAGACCTGGGATCATGAGATTTTAGCCAAATTTCCTCATTTAGGTTTCCGAATATTAATTTCGTATTAATTATGTTAGGTTGAAGAAGTGTCGGACAGAAAATTAACAAAGAAAAACTGCACTATGGACAATTTCGTTATTTGTCGCGACGGTGTCGGAATGGGTCGAAATTTGGCAGGTTGATTGGAAACGACCCCAGAAATTGGATTCGGGGCACAGACCCGGGATCACGGGATTTTAGCCAAATTCCTTCGTTGAGGCCTCCGAATAATTAATTTCCGTATTAATTATGTCATGTTGAAGAAGTGTTGGACAGAAAATTAACAACGCAAAATTGAACCGGGCAATTTTGTTATTTGTTGCGACGGTGTCGGAATGGGCTGAAATTTGGCAGGTCGACTGGAAACGGCCCCAGAAATTGGAGTTGGGGCACAGACCCGGGATCAGGGGATTTTAGCCAAATTCCTTCATTTAGGCCTCCGAATACTTAATTTCCATATTAATTATGTTAGGTTGAAGAAGTGTTGGACATAAAATTAACAAAGACAAACCGCATCCGGGGAAATTTCGTCATTTGTCGCGACGGTGTTGGGATTGGCCGAAATTTAGCAGGTTGATTGGAAACGGCCCCAAAAATTGGAGTCGGGGCACAGACTCGAGATCATGGGATTTTAGCCAAATTCCTTTGTTTAGGCCTCCGAATAATTAATTTTCGTATTAATTATGTCAGGTTGAAGATGTGTTGGACAAAAAATTAACAACGTAAAATCGCATCAGGGGCAACTTTGTCATTTGTCACGACGGTGTCAGAATGGGCCGAAATTTGGCAGGTTGATTGGAAATGGCCCCAGAAATTAGACCGGGGCACAGACTAGGGATCACGGGATTTTATCCAAATTCCTTCGTTTAGACCTCCGAATAATTAATTTTCGTAGTAATTATGTCAGGTTGAAAATTGTTGGACAGAAAATTAACAAAGAAAAACTGCACCAGTGGCAATTTCATCATTTCTTGCAAAGGTGTCGGAATGGGCCGAAATTTGGCAGGTTGATTGAAAACGACCCCAAAAATTTGAGTCGGGGTACAGACCTGGGATCACAGGATTTTAGCTAAATTCCTTCGTTTGGGCCTCCGAATAATTAGATTCCGTATTAATTATGTCAGGCTGAAGAAGTGTTGGACAGAAAATTAACAAAGAAAAACCGCATTAGGTGCAATTTTGTCATTTGTCGCGACGGTTTCGACAAGGGCCAAAATTTGGCAGGTTGATTGGAAACGACCCGAGAAATTGGACTCGGGACATAGACCCGGGATCACGGGATTTTAGCCAAATTCCTTCATTTACGCCTCCAAATAATTAATTTTCGTAATAATTATGTAAGTTGAAGATGTGTTCGACAGAAAATTAACAACGCAAAATCGAACCGAGGACAATTTCGTCATTTGTCGCGACGGTGTCGTAATGGGCCGAAATTTGGCAGGTTGATTGAAAACGTCCCCAAAAATTGGACTCGGGGCAAAGACCCGGGATCACAGGATTTTAGCCAAATTCATTCGTTTAGGCCTTCGAATAATTAATTTCCATATTAATTATGTCAGGTTGAAGACGTGTCGAACAGAAAATTAACAACGCAAAATCGTACCAGTGGCAATTACGTCATTTATCGCGACAGTGTCAGAATGGGTCGATATTTGGCCAGTTGATTGGAAACGACCCCAGAAATTAGACTCGGGGCACAGACCCGGGATCGTGGGATTTTAGCCAAATTTCCTCGTTTAGGTCTCCAAATAATTCATTTCCGTATTAATTATGTCGGGTTGAAGAAGTGTTGGACAGAAAATTAACAACGAAAAACCGCACCAGGGACAATTACGTCATTTGTCGCGACACTGTCGGAATGGGTCTATATTTTGCAAGTTGATTGGAAACGGCCCCAGAAATTGGACTCGGGGAACAGACTCGGGATCACGGAATTTTAGCCAAATTCCTTCGTTTAGGCCTCCGAATAATTAATTTTCGTATTAATTATGTCATGTTGAAGAAGTGTCGGATAGAAAATTTACAACGCAAAACCGTACCGGGGCTATTTTGTCATTTGTCGCGAAGGTGTCGGAATGGGCCGAAATTTGGCAGGTCGATTGGAAACGGCCCCAGAAATTGGAGCGGGGCATAGACCTGGGATCAGGGGATTTTAGCCAAATTCCTTCATTTAGGCCTCCAAATAATCAATTTTCGTCTTAATTATGTCAAGTTGAAGAAGTGTTGGACATAAAATTAACAAGGACAAACTGCACCGGGGGAAATTTCGTCATTTGTCGCGACGGTGTCGGAATGGGCCGAAATTTGATAGGTTGATTGGAAACGGCCCCAAAAATTGGACTCGGGGCACAGACTCGGGATCACTGGATTTTAGCCAAATTCCTTCGTTTAGGCACCCGAATAATTAATTTTCGTATTAATTATGTCAGGTTGAAGAAGTGTTGGATAGAAAATTAACAACGCAAAACCGCACCGGGGGCAATTACGTCGTTTGTCACGACGCTGTCGGAATGGGCCGATATTTGGCAGGTTGATTGGAAACGGTCCCTGAAATTGGACTCGGGGTACAGACCCGAGATCACGGGATTTTTGCCAAATTCCTTCGTTTATGCCTCCGAATAATTAATTTTCGTATTATTAATGCCATGTTGAAGAAGTGTTGGACAGAAAATTAACAAAGAAAAACCACACCAGGGGCAATTTCGTCATTCGTTGCGATGGTGTCGGAATGGGCCAAAATTTTGCTGGTTTATTGGAAACGGCCCGAGAAATTGGAGTCGGGGCACATACCCGGGGTCACGGGATTTCGGCCAAATTCCTTCATTTAGGCCTTCGAATAATTAATTTCCGTATTAATCATGTCAGGCTGAAGAAGTGTTGGACAAAAAATTAACAAAGAAAAACCGCACCATGGGCAATTTCATCATTCGTTGCGATGGTGTTGGAATGGGGGCAAAATTGGGCTGGTTGATTAGAAATGGCCCGAGAAATTGGGGTCGGGGCACATACCCGAGATCACGGAATTTTGGCCAAATCCCTTCATTTAGGCCTTCGAATAATTAATTTCCGTATTAATTATGTCCGGCTGAAGAAGTGTTGGACAAAAAATTAAAAAAGAAAAACCGCACCCATGGAAATTTCGTCATATGTCATGACATTGTCGAAATGGGTTGAACTTTGACAGGTTGATTGGAAGCAGCCCCGAAAATTGGAGTCAGGGGCGCAGACCTGGGATCACGAGATTTTAGTTAAATTCCTTCGTTTGGGCCTCCGAATAATTAAGTTCCGTATTAATTATGTACGGCTGAAGAAGTGTTGGACAAAAGAATAACAAAGAAAAACCGCACCAGGTGCATTTTTGTCATTTGTCGCAACGGTGTCGGAATGGGCCGAAATTTGGCAGGTTGATTGGAAACGGCCCCAGAAATTGGACTCAAGGCATAGACCGGGATCACTGGATTTTAGCCAAATTTTTTTGTTTACACCACCGAATAATTAATTTCCGTATTAATTATGTCAGGTTGAAGAAGTGTTGGAAAGAAAATTATCAACGCAAAACCGCACCAGGGGCAATTTCGTCATTTGTCGTGATGGTGTCGGAATGGGCCGAAATTTGGCAGGTTGATTGAAAACGGCCCGAGAAATTGGAGCGGGGGACATACCTGGGATCATGGGATTTTAGCCAAATTCCTTCGTTTTGGGCTACGAATAATTAATTTCCGTATTAATTACGTCAAGTCAAAGATGTGTTGGACAGAAAATTAACAACGCAAAGCAAAACCAGGGGCAATTTTGTCATTTGTCGTGACGGTGTCAGAATGAGCCGAATTTGGTAGGTTGATTGGAAACGGCCCCAGAAATTGGACTCGGGGTACAGACCCGGGATCACGGGATTTTAGCTAAATTCCTTCGTTTGGGCCTCCGAATAATTAATTTCCGTATTAATTATGTCTGGTTGAACAAATGTTGGGTAGAAAATTAACAACGCAAAATCGCACCAGGAGCAATTTTGTCATTTGTCGCGACGATGTCGGAATGGGTCGAAATTTGGCAGGTCGATTGGAAACGTCCCCAAAAATTGGACTCAGGGCACAGACTAGGGATCACGGGATTTTAGCCAAATTCCTTCGTTTTGGCCTCCAAATAATTAATTTCCGTATTAATTATGTCAGATTGAAGATGTGTCGGGCAGAAAATTAACAACGCAAAATCGTAACAGGGACAACTACGTCATTTGTCGCGACGGTGTCGGAATGGGCCGATATTTGGCCGGTTGACTGGAAACGGCCCCAGAAATTGGACTCGGGGTACAGACCCGGGATCACGGGATTTTAGCCAAATTTCCTCGTTCAGGTCTCCAAATAATTCATTTCCGTATTAATTAAGTCAGGTTGAAGAAGTGTTGGGCAGAAAATTAACAAAGAAAAACCACACTAGGGGCAATTTCATTATTTGTCTCGGCGATGTCGGAATGTGCCGAAATTTGGCAGGTTGATTGAAAATGGCCCGAGAAATTGGAGTCGACGGACATACCCAGGATAACGGGATTTTAGCCAAATTCCTTCGTTTTGGGCTACGAATAATTAATTTCCGTATTAATTATGTCAAGTCGAAGATGTGTTGGACAAAAAAGTAACAACGCAAAGCAAAACCAGGGGCAATTTTGTCATTTGTCGGGACGGTGTCGGAATGAGCCGAATTTGACAGGTTGATTGGAAACGGCCCCAGAAATTGGACTCGGGGTACAGACCCGGGATCACGGGATTTTAGCCAAATTCCTTCGTTTAGACCTCCGAATAATTAATTTCCGTATTAATTATGTCTGGTTGAAGAAATGTTGGGTAGAAAATTACAACGCAAAACCGCACCGGGGCTATTTTATCATTTGTCGCGAAGGTGTCGGAATGGGCCGAAATTTGGCAAGTCGATTGGAAATGGCCCCAGAAATTGGAGTCGGGGCATAGACCCGAGATCATGGGATTTTAGCCAAATTCCTTCGTTTAGGCCTCCGAATAACTAATTTCCATATTAATTATGTCAGGTTGAAGAAGTGTTGGACATTAAATTAACAAGGACAAACCGCACCGGGGGAAATTTCATCATTTGTCGTGACTATGTTGGGATGGGCCGAAATTTGGCAGGTTGATTGGAAACGGCCCCAAAAATTGGACTCGGGGCACAGACCCGGGATCATGGGATTTTAGCCAAATTCCTTTGTTTTGGCCTCCGAATAATTAATTTTCGTATTAATTATGTCAGGTTGAAGATGTGTTGGACAAAAAATTAACAATGCAAAATCGCATCAGGGGCAATTTTTTCATTTGTCACGACGGTGTCAGAATGGGCCAAAATTTGGTAGGTTGATTGGAAATGGCCCCAGAAATTGGACTCAGGCCACGGACCGGGGATCACGGGATTTTAGCCAAATTCCTTCATTTAGGCCTCCGAATAATTAATTTTCGTATTAATTATGTTAGGTTGAAAAAGTGTTGGACATAAAATTAACAAAGAAAAACTGCACCAGTGGCAATTTCTTCATTTGTTGCGACGGTGTCGGAATGGGCTGAACTTTGGCAGGTTGATTGAAAACAACCCCAGAAATTGGAGTCGGGGCACAGACCTAGGATCACGGGATTTTAGCTAAATTCCTTCGTTTGGGCCTCTGAATAATTAAATTCCGTATTAATTATGTCAGGCTGAAGAAATGTACGACAGAAAATTAACAAAGAAAAACTGAACTAGGTGCAATTTTGTCATTTGTCGCGACGGTGTCGAAAAGGGCCGAAATTTGGAGGGTTGATTGGAAACGACCCGAGAAATTGGATTCGGGACATAGACCAAGGATCACCGGATTTTAGCCAAATTCCTTCGTTTAGGCCTCCGAATAATTAATTTCCGTAATAATTGTGCCAAGTTGAAGATGTGTTGGACAAAAAATTAACAATGCAAAATCGCACTAGGGGCAATTTCTTCATTTGTCGCAACGGTGTCGTTATGGGCCGAAATTTGGCAAGTTGATTGGAAACGGCCCCAGAAATTGGAATCGGGGCAAAGACCCGGGATCACGGGATTTTAGCCAAATTCCTTTGTTTAGGCCTCCGAATAATTAATTTCCGTATTAATTATGTCAGGTTGAAGAAGTGTTGGACAGAAAATTAACAACGCAAAATCATACCAGGGGCAGTTTCGACATTTGTCGCGACGGTGTCAGAATGGGCCGAAATTTGGAAGGTTGATTGGAAACGGCCCCAGAAATTGGACTCGGGGCATGGACCTGGGATCACGGAATTTTAGCCAAATTCCTTCGTTTAGGCTTCCGAATAATTAATTTTCATATTAATTATGTCAAGTTGAAGAAGTGTTGGACAGAAAATTAACAAAGAAGAGCCGCACCAGGGGCAATTTCGTCATTTGTCGCGATGGTGAGTGGGCCGAAATTTGACTGGTTGATTGGAAACGGCCCCAAAAATTGGACTCGGGGCACAAACCCGAGATCACGGGATTTTAGCCAAATTCCTTCGTTTAGGCCTCCGAATAATAAATTTTCGTATTAATTATGTCAAGTTGAAGATGTGTTGGACAGAATATTAACAACGCAAAATCGCACCAGGGGCAATGACGTTGTTTGTCGCGACGGTGTCGGAATGGGCCGATATTTGGTAGGTTGATTGGAAACGGCCCCAGAAATTGGACTCGGGGCCCAGACCCGGGATCATGGAATTTTAGCCAAATTCCTTCGTTTAGGCCTCCGAATAATTAATTTCCATATTAATTATGTCAAGTTGAAGAAGTGTTGGACAGAAAATGAACAAAGAAAAGTCGAACCAGGGGTAATTTCGTCATTTGTCGCAACGGTGTCGGAAAGGGCTGAAATTTGGCTGGTTGATTGAAAACGGCCCGAGAAATTGGAGTCAGGGCACATACCCGGGATCATGGGATTTTGGCCAAATTACTTTATTTAGGCTTTTGAATAATTAATTCCAATGTTGATTATGTCAGGCTGAAGAAGTGTTGGACATAAAATTAACGAAGAAAAACCGCACCAGCGGCAATTTCATCATTCGTTGCGACGGTGTCGGAATGGGCCAAAATTTGGCTGGTTGATTGGAAACGGCCCGAGAAATTAGAGTCGGGGCACATACTCGAGATCACGGGATTTAGGCCAAATTCCGTCAATTAGGCCACTGAATAATTAATTTCCATTTTAATTATGTCAGGATGAAGAAGTGTTGGATAGAAAATTAACAAAGAAAAACCGCACCAAGGTCAATTTCGTCATTCGTTGCGACGGTGTCGAAAAGAGCCGAAATTTGGTCGGTTGATTGGAAACGACCCGAGAAATTGGAGTCAAAGCACATACCCGGGATCACGGGATTTTAGCCAAATTCCTTCGTTTAGGCCTCCGAATAATTAATTTTCATATTAATTATGTCAGGCAAAAGAAGTGTTGGACAGAAAATTAACAAAGAAAAACCGCACCAGGGGAATTTCGTCATTTGTCGCCACGATTTCGGAATGGGCCAAAATTTGGCAGGTTGATTGGAAATGGCCCCAGAAATTGGACTCGGGGCACAGACTCGGTATCACGGGATTTTAGCCAAATTCCTTCGTTTAGGCCTCGGAATAATTAATTTTCATATTAATTGTGTCAGGTTGAAGATGTGCTTGACAGAAAATTAACAACGAAAATCGCAACAGGGGCAATTTCGTTATTTGTCACGACGTATCGAAATGGGCCAAAATTTGGCAGGTTGATTGGAAATGGTCCCAGAAATTGGAGTCGGGGAATAGACCCGGGATCACAAGATTTGAAACAAATTCCTTCGTTTAGGCCTCCGAATAATTAATTTCCATATTAATTATGTTAGGTTGAAGAAGTGTTGGACAGAAAATTATCAAAGAAAAACCGCACTGGGGGAAATTTCGTCATTTATCGCGACGATGTCGAAATTGGTCGAAATTCGGCAGGCTGATTGGAAACAGCCCGAGAAATTGGACTAAGGGTACAAACCCGAGATCACGGGATTTTAGCCAAATTCCTTCGTTTAGGCCTCGGAATAATTAATTTCCATATTAATTATGTCAGCTTGAAGAAGTGTTAGACAGAAAATTAACAAAGAAAAACCGCATCAGGGGCAATTTCGTCATTTGTCGTGACGGTGTTGGAATGGGCAGAAATTTAGCAAGTTAATTGGAAACTACCCCAGAAATTGGACTCGGGGCACAGACCAGGGATCACGGGATTTTACCCAAATTCCTTCGTTTAGGCCTCCAAATAATTAATTTCCGTATTAATTTTGTTAGGCTGAAGAAGTATTGGACAGAAAATTAACAAAGAAAAATTGCACCGGGGGCAATTTTCTCATTTGTCGCGACGATGTCGGAATGGGACAAAATTTGGCAGGTTGATTGGAAACGGCCCCAGAAATTGGACTCGGGACACAGACCCGGGATCACAGGATTTTAGCCAAATTCCTACGTTTAGGCCTCCGAATAATTAATTTTTGTAATAATTATGTCAAGTTGAAGATGTGTTGGACAGAAAATTAACAATGCAAAATCGCACCAGGGGTAATTTCGTCATTTGTCGTGACGGTGTCGTAATGGGCCAAAATTTGGTAGGTTGATTGGAAACGGCCCCTGAAATTGGACTCGAGGCAAAGACCCGGGATCACGGGATTTTGGCCAAATTCCTTTGTTTAGGCCTCTGAATAATTAATTTCCGTATTAATTATGTCAGGTTGAAGATGTGTCGGACAGAAAATTAACAACGTAAAATCGCCCCAGGGACAATTACATCATTTGTCGTGATGGTGTCGGAATGGGCAGAAATTTGGCAGGTTGATTGGAAACGGTCGGAGAAATTGGACTCGGGGCACAGACCCGGGATCACGAGATTTTATCCAAATTCCTTCGTTTAGGCCTCCGAATAATTAATTTCCGTATTAATTATGTCAAGTTGAAGATGTGTTCGACAGAAAATTAACAACGCAAAACCGCACCAGGGGCAATTTCGTCATTCGTAGCGACGGTGTCGGAATGGGTCAAAATTTGGCAAGTTGATTGGAAACGGTTCCAGAAATTGGACTAGGGGTACAGACCCGGGATTACCGGATTTTTGTCAAATTCCTTCGTTTGGGCCTCGGAATAATTAATTTTCGTATTTATAATGTCAGGTTGAGGAGGTGTTGGACAGAAAATTAACAAAGAAAAATCGTACCAGGGGCAATTTCGTCAGTCGTTGCGACGGTGTCGGAATGGTCCGAAATTTGGCTGGTTGATTGGAAATGACCCGAGAAATTAGAGTCGGGGCACATACCCGGGATCACGGGATTTTGGCCAAATTCCTTCATTTAGGCCTCCGAATAATTAATTTCTGTTTTAATTATGTCAGGCTGAAGAAGTGTCGGATAGAAAATTAACAAAGAAAAATCGCACCAGGGGCAATTTCGTCATTCGTTGCGACGGTGTCGGAATGGGCCAAAATTTGGCTGGTTGATTGGAAACGGCCCAAGAAATTAGAGTCGGGGCACATACTCGAGATCACGGGATTTTGGCCAAATTCCGTCATTTAGGCCTCCGAATAATTAATTTTCGTTTTAATTATGTCAGGCTGAAGAAGTGTTGGACAGAAAATTAACAAAGAAAAATCGCACCAGGGGCAATTTCGTCATTCGTAGCGACGGTGTCAGAATGGGTCGAAATTTGGCTGGTTGATTGGAAACCGCCCGAGAAATTGGAGTCGGGGCACATACTCGGGATCACATAATTTTGACCAAATTTCTTCATTTAGGCCTCCGAATAATTAATTTTCGTGTTAATTATGTCAGGCTGAAGAAGTGTTGGACAAAAAATTAAAAAAGAAAAACCGCAGCAGTGGCAATTTCGTCATATGTCGCGATGGTGTCGGAATTGGCCGAAATTTGGCAAGTTGATTGGCGTTCTTGGGTTCCGCATCAATCCCGTTGTGGGTTTCGTAGTTTCCATTGCTACGGGGTTCGCATCAGTTGGTATCAGAGCTTTGGCTCCAATTTAATCAGGTTATATCCTTTGTTTTCTAATTTTTTTTTCAATTCCTTGTGTTCTTGTGTCCAGAAGGTTTTCTTGATTCTTTGATCCAAAAGTTTCATCAAAAATCTTTAAATTCCGTTTCTGGGCTCAATTTTTGCCCAAATCAGTTTTCGTTTTCTTTGTTGGTCTTGTTATTGATTTTCGGATCTTAAAACAAAAAAACTTGTTAAATATTATTGATCCATCAAATACCAACTTTTATTATTCATTATCGTTTCTAAATTACTTGGACACATTAAATCATTCCATTCCTTCAATTCAAGTCAAGCTTTAAAAGTTTTCTTTGAGTCCTTTGTTACAATTATTGAGTCACGTCCAGTTTGGGGAATTCTACACGAATTGATTGATTGATTGAGTTCATTGATTGTTCCTAGAAGTAATTATTGAAAGAATTGAGTGGTAAAAGGCAGAGAGGTGAGCTTAATAGAGGGTAAAAGCCCTTGTGTGTGTTCCGAGTGACTTTTGGTGAGGCAGTTAAAATAAAATTTTAGTGTTAGGATTTCAGAAAGGGCAGAATCAAACTCAAGCTGACAAGGCAGTAATAGCAATGCAATGGAGGATTTAGTACAGAGGTTTGAAAGAGCGTTTGGAGATGTGAGAGATAGGTTGGAGAAGCAAGAGGCTTGGATGAATAGATTAGATACATCGGTGGCTAATCTTAGTCAGGGGCATCGAGTGGATGTATCCAATGCCAGAGGACCGATAGATGGGAGCCTAGGAGGGAAAGGCGAGAGGAGTATGGATATGGGAGTGACATGGGCGAAGTGAATTTCACGGTGTTGAGATGGGAAGGATGAGGAATAGAGGCGATAGGTTCGACAAAAGGGGTCGGAATGATCACGGGGAGGAGTTGGATGGAAACTTGGGAAATATAAAAATGACAGTTCCTTCATTCAAAGGAAGGAGTGATCCCAAGGCATACCTGGAGTGGGAAAGGAAGGTTGAAATGATCTTCGAGTGTTATAACTACTCGGAGGAGAAAAAGGTGAAGTTAGCAGTTTTGGAGTTCAGTGACTATGCAATTTCATGGTGGGATCAAGTGATTACTTCACAACATAGGAGTGGGGGAAGACAAATCAGCACTTGGGAGGAATTGAAGTCATTGATGAGAAAGAGGTTTGTTCCTAGCCACTATTACCGAGAGATCCATCAAAAACTGCAAGGTCTATATCAAGGGTCGAAAAGTGTAGAGGACTATCATAAGGAGATGGAGATACTCAATATTAGGGCCAATGTGGTGGAGGATCGGGAGGCTACCATGGCACGATTCTTGAATGGGTTGAATAGGGAAATTGCCAATGTAGTGGAGTTGCAACATTATGTGGAGTTGGAAGATATGTTGCATGTGGCTATGAAGGTAGAGAGACAGTTGAAGAGGAAAGGGGCAGCTAGGCAGCCGTTAGGAACTTCGAGTGTTAATCCATCTTGGAAGCCAAGGTGGAACAACAACAACAAAGGTGATAAAGCTGTACCTAAAGGTAGGAATGAGTGGCAGAAAGGAAAAGAAGAAAGTGCTAGCAAAACAGCACCCAAAACAGATTCACAACCATCAAGGAATCGAGACATCAAGTGTTTCAGATGTTTGGGATCAGGGCACATTGCTTCTCAATGCCCAAATAAATGGGTAATGGTTTTGTTGGATAATGGAGAGGTGGTGAGTGAAAGTGAAGGAGAGTTTGAGGACATGCCTACATTGGAGGATGTTGAAGAAGAAGAAAAATTGGAGTTTGCTGTTGGGGAATCGTTGGTGTCAAGGAGAGCTCTTAACACCCAAGTCAAAGTGGATGATTCGGAGCAGTAGCGAGAAAATATATTGCACACACGTTGTTGCGTCAACGATAAGGTATCTAGTATGATTATTGATGGTGGGAGTTGCACGAATGTAGCTAGCACAACTTTAGTTGAGAAATTAGGACTAGCATTGTTAAGACACCTTAGGCCTTATAAGTTGCAATGGTTGAATGAAAGTGGGGAAGTTAGGGTGAATAAAAGAGTTTTAATTAATTTCTCAATTGGGAGTTATAGTGACAAAGTAGTATGTGATGTGGTGCCTATGCATGTGGGTCATATCTTGTTAGGAAGACCATGGCAATATGATAGAAGGGTCACACATGATGGTTATAGGAATCGTTATAGCTTTGTCAAGGATGGGAAGACTATTACTCTTGTGCCATTAACACCGGCACAAGTGTATAGAGATCAAATCAAGCTGAAAAGTGAGGAAGACGAGAGAATAAGAGAGTCAGGAAAAAGGAGAGGCAATAGTGAAACCATCAATAAGAGAGAAAATAGTGAGGTGGCTAAGAGTGGAGAAAAGAGAGAGAAGCCACATGAGTGGAGAGAAAAAGAGTCAGTTGAGAGGAGAGCAAAAGAGTCAGCTGAGCGGAGAGAAAAGCCAAAGGTCAACTTCTATGCAAAAGAGAGTGAGTTGAAAAAGGCTATGAGCGATAATAGGCAAATGATATTGTTAGTATACAAGGAGTCCCTCCTCAATTTCAAGGATTCTAACACATCCCTCCCTAGTTTGGTTAAGTCTTTATTGCAGGAGTTTGATAAAGTGTTTCCTGAGGAGATGCCAAGTGGATTGCCACCAATCGAGGCATCGAGCACCAGATTGACTTTGTACCCGGAGCTGTCATACCGAATCGACCAGCTTACCGAAGCAATCCCGAGGAGATGAAGGAGCTTCAAAAGCAAGTGGAGGAGTTGATGAGCAAAGGTTATGTCAGCGAGAGCATGAGTCCATGTGTTGTACCTATTTTGTTGGTGCCTAAGAAGGACGAGACTTGGAGAATGTGCGTGGATTGTCGAGCTATCAACAATATCATGGTAAAGTATCGTCACCCAATACCTAGGCTAGATGATATGCTTGATGAGTTGCATGGTGCTTGCATTTTTAGTAAGATTGATCTTAAGAGTGGGTATCATCAAATTCGCATGCGGGAGGGTGATGAATGGAAAACGGCGTTTAAGACTAAGTATGGATTGTATGAATGGTTAGTTATGCCGTTTGGACTCACTAATGCACCGAGCACTTTTATGCGTTTAATGAACCATGTTTTGCGTGCTTTTATTGGGAAATTTGTTGTAGTTTATTTTGATGACATCTTAATCTATAGGAAAAACCTAGATGACCATTTAGAACATTTAAATTGTGTGCTTGTTGTGTTGCGAAAGGAACAACTATATGCTAATTTCAAAAAGTGCACATTTTGCATGGATAGAGTTATTTTCCTAGGATTTGTGGTTAGTGCTAACGGGGTGGAAGTCGATGAAGAAAAGATAAAAGCTATAAAGGAATGGTCAACACCTAAGACTATAACTGAAGTTAGGAGTTTTCATAGATTGGCTAGTTTTTATAGGCGATTTGTAAGAGATTTTAGCACCATCACCACACCGTTGACTGAAATAGTAAAGAAGAGTGTAGGTTTTCATTGGGGAGAATCTCAAGAAATTGCATTTAACACCATTATGGATAAGCTATGTAAGGTATGTGTTTTGGCATTACCAAATTTTAATAAAACATTCGAGGTTGAGTGTGATGCATCAGGAATAGGTATAGGAGCAGTGTTAATGCAGGAAAGGAGACCTATTGCTTACTTTAACGAAAAGTTGAGTGGGGAAGCATTGAATTATCCGACATATGACAAGGAGCTGTATTCACTTATTCAAGTATTGGAGACTTGGCAGCACTACTTATGGCCAAAGGAATTCGTGATACACACCGATCATGAATCTTTAAAGCATTTGCGAGGTCAAGGTAAGTTGAACAAAAGACATGCGAGATGGGTGAAGTTTATCGAGACATTTCCCTACGTCATCAAGTACAAACAAGGTAACGAAAATATAGTTGCTGATGCGTTGTCTCGAAGGTACGTGCTTTTAAATTCATTAAGTACTAAATTACTTGGTTTTGAGCATATAAAGGGCATGTATGAATCTGATTGTGATTTTTCTAGTATTTATGCTTCATGTGACAAAGGTGCATTTGATAAATTCTATAGGCATGAAGGATATTTGTTTAGGGAAGATAAGTTGTGCATTCCTAATTGTTCTTTGCGTGAATTATTGGTAAGGGAAGCACATGGGGGTGGTCTAATGGGACACTTCGGGGTTCAAAAGACTTTAGACGTGTTAGGGGAACATTTTTATTGGCCTAAAATACGACATGACGTAGAACAAATATGTGGAAAGTGCATAACTTGTAAAAAGGCTAAGTCTAAGGTTCAACCCCATGGTTTGTATACTCCTTTGCCTGTACCTAGTGAACCTTGGGTAGACATATCTATGGAATTTGTGTTAGGTTTGCCTAGGACAAAAAGGGGTTGGGATTCAATATTTGTAGTGGTCGATAGGTTTAGTAAGATGGCGCACTTCATACCATGTCATAAAACTGACGATGCTACTAATATTGCAAACTTATTCTTTAGGGAAATAGTACGTTTACATGGAGTACCTAAAAGTATAGTGTCTGATAGGGACGTGAAGTTTTTGAGTCATTTTTGGTGTGTTCTGTGGAGTAAGTTAGGAACTAAGTTATTATTTTCTACAACTTGTCACCCAAAAACAGATGGACAAACTGAGGTAGTTAATCGAACTACGACTCAACTACTTAGGACAGTAATCAATAAAAATCTGAAATCATGGGAAGAGTGTTTACCGTTATAGAGTTTGCATATAATCGAGCTACACATTCTACTACTTCATTTTCTCCTTTTGAAATTGTTTATGGTTTTAATCCACTAACACTTACGGATTTAATGCCTTTGCCTGTGCATGAACGAGGTAGCTTGGATGGGAAACGAAAAGCCGAGATGGTGAAAACACTCCATGAAAATGTCAGGATGCAGATCGAAGAGAAAGGAAAGTTGATTGCATCGAAGGCAAATAAAGGAAGAAGACGCGTTACATTTGAGCCTGGAGATTGGGTCTGGGTGCATTTCAGAAAAGAGCGTTTTCCAGAATAGAGGAAGTCAAAATTGTAACCACGAGGCGATGGACCGTTTCAAATCATCGAGAGGATCAATGACAATGCATACAAAGTGGATTTACCTGGTGAGTATAATGTTTTAGCTACTTTTAATGTATCTGATCTCTCTGTGTTTGATGCAGGTTTAGATTCGAGGATGAATCCTTTTGAAGAGGGAAGGGATGATATAACCCAGGAGTTGAACCCGACGAAGGCAAGTGCGAGACGAGACCCATTAATAGTCGATAGCGGACCAATGACATGATCAAGGGCAAAGCAAGTTAACAAGTGATGGGATTGCTCATTCAAGAAACCATGGATGGAACCATGTTCGGGACTCAAAATGGAGCAACTTTCATGTTCAGGTCAAAGGCCGAATCAACTTGGATCAATTTGTTATCAAGTGACGAAAGCGGAGGCTGAAGACAACACCATGCGGCCGCACAGGCAAAACCACATGCGGCCACACACATGTATAACGAAAACCAAAAGTCCAATTCTAGTTGAACCATGCGACCGCATGGATTTACACCATACGGCCGCACCAGCCAAAAAAATTGGCGAATTTTCTAATTTTGGCCGAATTTCTTAGTTTCGATAGAATTCTTATGAAATCAAATTATTACCATAATTTGATGGTTTTGGACGTTTTTATTCATTAGTATAAACAGGAGATTACTTTTCATTGTAACAACTTTGAACTTTTGACTTTTGAATTAATATTATAGAGAGAAATTTCTTCTTTCAATTTATTGTTCTTCTTGAACAATCTTGGAACTTATCAAGATTCAACTTCTTGTGGTATTCTATCAATTGGATTGTGGGTTCTTTTAATTGTAATCAAGGGGTTTTAGGTTCTTCGCTAATCTAGGGTTTCTTGGTTCAATTCTTGGGGTTCAAGATCCAAAACCGGGTTAGTATTGGCGTTCTTGGGTTCCGCATCAATCTCGTTGTGGGTTTCATAGTTTCCATTGCTACGGGGATCGCATCAGGATTTTAGCTAAATTCCTTCGTTTGGGACTCCGAATAATTAAATTCCGTATTAATTATGTCAGGCTGAAGAAGTGTTGGATAGAAAATTAACAAAGAAAAATCGCACCAGGTGCAATTTTGTCATTTTTCGCGACGGTGTCGGAATGGGCCGAAATTTGGCAGGTTGATTGGAAATGGCCCCAGAAATTGGACTCGAGGCACAGACCTGGGATCACTGGATTTTAGCCAAAATTTTTGGCTTACGCCTCCGAATAATTAATTTCCGTATCAATTATATTTGGTTGAAGAAGTGTTGGAAAGAAAATTAACAACGCAAAATCGCACCAGGGGCAATTTCGTCATTTGTCACGACGGTGACAGAAATGGCCGAAATTTGGCAGGTTGATTGGAAACGGCCCGAGAAATTGGAGTCAGGGGACATACCCGGGATCACGGGATTTTAGCCAAATTCCTTCGTTTTGGCCTCCGAATAATTAATTTCCGTATTAATTATGTCAGGTCGAAGATGTGTTGGACAGAAAATTAACAACGCAAAGCTGAACCAGGGGCAATTTTGTCATTTGTCGCGATGGTGTCGGAATGGGCCGAATTTGGCATGCGGCCCCAGAAATTGGACTCGGGGTACAGACCCGGGATGATGGGATTTTAGCCGAATTCCTTCTTTTTGGCCTTCGAATAATTAATTTCCTTATTAATTATGTCAGGTTGAAGAAGTGCTGGATAGAAAATTAACAACGCAAAATCGTACCAGGGGCAATTTTGTCATTTGTCGCGACGGTGTCGGAATGGGCCTAAATTTGGCAGGATATTTTGAAACGTCACCAAAAATTGGGCTCGGGGCACAGACCCGGTTCACAGGATTTTAGCCAAATTCCTTTGTTTAGGCCGCCAAATAATTAATTTCCGTATTAATTATGTCAGGTTGAAGATGTGTCGGACAGAAAATTAACAATGCAAAATCGCACCAGGGACAATTACGTCATTTGTCGCGACGGTGTCGCAATGGGCCAAAATTTGGCAGGTTGATTGGAAACGGCCCCAAAAATTGGACTCGGGGCAAAGACCCGGGATCATGGGATTTTAGCTAAATTCCTTCATTTAGGCCTCCGAATAACTAATTTCCGTATTAATTATGTCAGGTTTATGAAGCGTTGGACAGAAAATTAACAACGCAAAACCGCACAAGGGGCAATTTCGTCATTTGTCGTGACGGTGTCGGAATGGGCCGAAATTTGGCAAGTTGACTAGAAACGGCCCCAAAAATTGGAGTCCGGGCATAGACCTGGGATCATGGTATTTTAGCCAAATTCCTTCGTTTAGGCCTCCGGTTAATTAATTTCCATATTAATTATGTCAGGTTGAAGAAGTGTTGGACAGAAAATTAAAAAAGAAAAACCGCAACAGGGGCAATTTCATCATTTGTCACGATGGTGTCGGAAAGGGCCCAAATTTGGCAGGTTGATTGGAAACGGCCCAAGAAATTGGACTCGGGACATAGGCCTGGTATCATGGGATTTTAAAAAAATTCCTTCGTTTAGGCCTCCGAATAATTAATTTTCGTATTAATTATGTCAAGTTGAATAAGTGTTGGACAGAAAATTAACAAAGAAAAGCTGCACCAGGGGAATTTCGTCATTTGTCGCGATGGTGTCATAATGGGCCGAAATTTGGCTGGTTGGTTGGAAACGGCCCAAGAAATTGGAGTCAGGGCACATACCCTGGGCCACGAGATTTTGGCCAAATTCCTTCGTTTAGGCTTCCGAATAATTAATTCCCATATTAATTATGTCAGGCTGAAGAAGTGTTGGACAGAAAATTAACAAAGAAAAATCGTACTAGCGGAAATTTCGTCATTTGTCGGACGGTGTCGGAATGGGCCGAAATTTGGCTGGTTGATCGGAAACGGCCCCAAAACTGGACTCGGGGCAAGGACCCGGGATCAAGGGATTTTAGCCAAATTCCTTCATTTAGGCCTCCGAATAATTAATTTCCATATTAATTATGTCATGTTGAAGAAGTGTTGGACAGAAAATTAACAAAGAAAAATCGCACCAGGGGAAATTTCGTCATTTGTCGCGAAGGTGTTGGAATGGGCCGAAATTTGGCAGGTTGATTGGAAACAGCCTGAGAAATTGGACTCGAGGCACAGACCCGAGATCACGGGAATTTAGCCTAATTCCTTCATTTAGGCCTCCGAATAATTAATTTCCGTATTAATTATGTCAGGTTGAGGAGAACCGCACTAGGGGAAATTTCATCATTTGTTGCGACGGTGTCGGAATGGGCCAAAATTTGGGAGGTTGATTGGAAATGGTCCCAGAAATTGGACTCGGGGAGTAGACCCAGGATCACGGGATTTTAGCCAAATTCCTTCATTTATGCCTCCGAATAATTAATTTCCATATTAATTATGTTCGGTTGAAGATATGTTGGACAGAAAATTTACAATGCAAAACTGCACCAGGGCAATTTTATCTTTTGTCGCGATTGTTTCGAAATGGGCCCAAATTTAGCAGGTTGATTGAAAACGGCCCCGAAATTAGACTCGGAGCACAGACCCGGGATCACGGCATTTTAGCTAAATTCCTTCGTCTGGGCCTTCGAATAATTAATTTCCGTATTAATTATGTCAGGTTGAAGATGTGTTAGACAGAAAATTAACAAAGAAAAACTGCACCAGGGGCAATTTCGTCATTTGTCGCGATGGTCGGAATGGGCCGAAATTTGGTAGGATGATTGGTAACGGCCCGAGAAATTGGACTCGGGGCACATACCCTGGATCACGGGGTTTTAGCCAAATTCCTTCGCTTAGGCCTCCGAATAATTAATTTTCGAATTAATTATGTCAGGCTGAAGAAGTGTTGGACAGAAAATTAACAAAGAAAACCACACCAGAGGCAATTTTGACATTTTTCATGACGGTGTCGGAATGGGCCGAAATTTTATAGGTTGATTGGAAATGGCTACAGAAATTGGACTCGGGGTACAGACCCGGGATCACGAGATTTTAGCCAAATTCCTTTGTTCAAGCCTCAGAATAATTAATTTTCGTGTTAATTATGTCAGGTTGAAGAAGTGTTGGACAGAAAACTAACAACGCAAAATAGCACCGAGGCAATTTTGGAATTTGTCGCGACGGTGTCGTTATGGGCCGAAATTTAGCAGGTTGATTGGAAACGGCCCCAGAAATTGGACTCAACGTACAGACCTGGGATCATGGGATTTTAGCCAAATTCCTTCGTTTAGGCTTCCGAATAATTAATTTCTGTATTAATTATGTCAGGTTGAAGAAGTGTTGGACAGAAAATTAACAAAGACAAATCACACCAGGGGAAATTTCGTCATTTGTCGCGATGATGTTGGAACGGGCCCAAACTTGGTAGGTTGATTGGAAACGGCCCGAGAAACTGGACTCGTAGCACAAACCCGGGATCACGGGATTTTAGCCAAATTCCTTCGTTTAGGCCTCCGAATAATTAATTTTCGTATTAATTATGTCTGGTTGAAGATGTTTTGGACAAAAAATTAACAATGTAAACTCGGACCTGTGGCAATTTTGTCGTTTGTCGCGACGGTGTCGGAATGGGCCGAAATTTGGCAGGTTGATTGGTAACGGCCCCAAAAATTGGACTCAGGGCACAGACCCTAGATCACGGGATTTTAGCCAAATTCCTTCGCTTAGGCCTCCGAATAATTAATTTCCTTATTAATTATGTCAGGTTGAAAAAGTGTCGGACAGAAAATTAACAAAGAAAAATCGCACCAGGGAAAATTTCGTCATTTGTCGTGACAGTGTCGGAATGTGCCGAAATTTGGAAGGTTGATTGGAAACGGCTCGAGAAATTGGAGTCGGGGCACATACCCGGGATCACGGGATTTTCGCCAAATTCCTTCGTTTGCGCCTCCGAATAATTAATTTTCGTATTAATTATGTCAGGTTGAAAAAGTGTTGGACAGAAAATTAACAACGCAAAACCACACCTGGGGCAATTTTGTCATTTGTCGTGACGGTGTCGAAATGGGCCAAAATTTGACAGGTTGATTGGAAACGGCCCTAGAAATTTGAATCGAGGCACAGACACGGGATCGTGGGATTTTAGCCAAATTCCTTTGTTTAGGCCTCCGAATAATTAATTTTCGCATTAATTATGTCAGGTTGAAGAAGTGCCGGACAGAAAATTAACAAAGAAAAATCACACCAGGGAAAATTTCGTCATTTGTCGCAACAGTGTCGGAATGGGCTGAAATTTGGAAGGTTGACTGGAAACGGCTCGAGAAATTGGAGTCGGGGCACATACCCAGGATCACAGGATTTTTGCCAAATTCCCTCGTTTGCGCCTCCGAATAATTAATTTCCGTATTAATTATGTCAGGTTGAAGAAGTGTTGGACAAAAAATTAACAACGCAAAGTCGCACGAGGGGCAATTTTGTCATTTGTCGCCACGGTGTCGGAATGGACCAAAATTTGGCAGGTTGATTGGAAACGGCCCAAGAAATTGGATTCGGGGCACAAACTCGGGATCACGGGATTTTAGCCAAATTCCTTCGTTTAGGCCTCCGAATAATTAATTTCCGTATTAATTATGTCAGGGTGAAAAAGTGTTGGACAGAAAATTAACAAAGACAATCCGCACCAGGGGCAATTTCGTCATTTGTCGCGACGGCGTCGGAATGAACCGAAATTTGGCGGGTTGATTGGAAACGGCCCGAGAGATTGGAGTCGGGTCACATACCCGGGATCACGAGATTTTAGCCAAATTCCTTCGTTTAGGCCTCCGAATAATTAATTTCGGTATTAATTATGTCAGGCTGAAGAAGTGTTGGACAGAAAATTAACAAATAAAAATCGCACCAGGGGCATTTTTGTCATTTGTCGCGACAGTGTCGCAATGGGCCGAAATTTGTTAGGTTGATTGGAAACGGCCCAAGAAATTGGACTCGTGGCACAGATACGGGATCAAAAGATTTTAGCCAAATTCCTTCGTTTAGGCCTCCAAATAATTAATTTTCGTATTAATTATATCAGGTTGAAGAAGTGTGGGACAAAAAATTAACAACGCAAAACCGCACCAGGGGAAATTTTGTCATTTACCGCGATGGAGTTGGAAGGAGACGAAATTTGGCAGGTTGATAGGAAACAGCTCTAGAAATTGGACTCGGGGCACAGACCCGGGATCACGGGATTTTAGCCAAATTCCTTTCTTTAGGCCTCCGAATAATTAATTTTCGTCTTAATTATGTCAGGTTGAAGAAACAGAAAATTAACAGAGACAAATCGTCCCATGGGAAATTTCGTCAGTTGTCGCGACAGTGTCGGAATGGGCCGAAATTTGGCAAGTTGATTGGAAACGGTCCCAGAAATTGGACTCGGGGTACAGACCCGGGATCACGGGATTTTATCCAAATTCCATCATTTAGGCCTCCGAATAATTAATTTCCGTATTAATTATGTCAGGTTGAAGAAGTGTTGGACAGAAAATTAAAAAAGAAAAACTACACCTGGGGCAATTTCGTCATTTGTCGTGACGGTGTCGGAATTGCTCGAAATTTGGCAGGTTGATTGGAAACGGCCCAAGAAATTGGACTTAAGGCACAGACCTGGGATCACGAGATTTTAGCCAAATTTCTTCGTTTAGGCCTCCGAATAATTAATTTCTGTGGTAATTATGTCAAGTTGAAGATGTGTTGGACAGAAAATTAACAACGTAAAATCGAACCAGGGGCAATTTTGTTATTTGTCGCGACATTGTTGGAATGGGCTGAAATTTGGCAGGTTGATTGGAAACGACCCCAGAAATTGCACTCGGGGTATAGACCTGGGATCACGATATTTTAGCCAAATTCCTTCATTTAGGCCTCCGAATAATTAATTTCCGTTTTAATTAGTCAGGTTGAAGAAGTGTTGGATAAGAAATTAACAAAGAAAAACAGCACTAGGGGCAATTTCATCATTTGTCGCGACAGTGTCGGAATGGGCCAAAATTTGGCCGGTTGATTGGAAACGGCCCGAGAAATTGGAGTCGGGGCAGATACCCGGGATCACAGGATTTTGGCCAAATTCCTTCATTTCGGCCTCCGAATAATTAATTTCTATGTCAGGTTGAATAAGTGTTGGACAGAAAATTAACAAAGAAAAACCGCATTGGGGGAAATTTCGTCATTTGTCGCGACGGTGTCGGAATGGGCCGAAATTTGGCATGTTGATTGGAAACGGCCCTAGAAATTTGACTCGAGGCATAGACCCGGGATCGAGGAAATTTAGCCAAATTCTTTCGTTTAGGCCTCCGAATAATTAATTTTCGTACTAAATATGTCAGGTTGAATATGTGTTGGATAGAAAATTAACAACGCAAAATCGTACCAAGGGCAATTTCATCATTTGTCGCGACAGTGTCGAAATGGGCCGAAATTTGGCAAGTTGATTGGAAACGGCCCCAAAAATTGGACTCGGGGCGCAGACACGGGATCACAGGATTTTAGTCAAATTCCTTCGTTTCGTCCTCTGAATAATTAATTTTCATATTCATTATGTCACGTATTAATTATGTCAGGTTGAAGATGTGTTGGACAGAAAATTAATAAAGAAAAACCGCACCAGGGGCAATTTCGACATTGGTCGCGACGATGTCGGATGGGCCAAAATTTGGCAGGTTGACTGGAAACGGCCCGAGAAATTGGACACGGGGCACGTACCCGGGATCACGGGATTTTAGCCAAATTCCTTCGTCTAGGCCTCCAAATAATTAATTTCCATTTTAATTATGTCCGGCTGAAGAAGTGTTGGACAAAAAATTATCAAAGAAAAACTGCACTGGGGGCAATTTTGTCATTTGTCGCGACGGTGTTGGAACGGGCCGAAATTTGGCAGGCTGATTGGAAACTGCCCCAGAAATTGGAGTCGGGAGCAGACCCGGGATCACAGGATTTTAGCCAAATTCCTTCGTTTAGGCATCCGAATAATTAATTTTCATATTAATTATGTCAGGTTGAAGAAGTGTTGGACAGAAAATTAACAAAGAAAAATCGCACCAGGGACAATTTCGTCATTTGTCGCAACGGTATCGAAATGGGCCAAAATTTGGCAAGTTGATTGGAAACGGCCCCAGAAATTGGACTCGGGACAAAGACCCAGGATCACAAGATTTTAGCTAAATTCCTTCGTATAGGCCTTCGAATAATTAATTTCCGTATTAATTATGTCAGGTTGAAGAAGTGTTGGACAGAAAATTAACAAAGAAAAACCGCACCTGGGGCAATGTTGTTATTTTGTCGCGACGGTGTCGAAAAGGGCCGAAATTTGGAAGGTTGATTGGAAACGGCCCCGAAACTGGAGTCGTGACACAGACCCGGGATCATGGAATTTTAGCTAAATTACATCGTTTTGGCCTCTGAATAATTAATTTTTGTATTAATTATATCAGGATGACGAAGTGTTGGACATAAATTTAACAACGCAAAACGGCACCAGGGGCAATTTCGTCATTTGTCGTGACGATGTCGAAATTGGCCGAAATTTGGTAGGTTGATTGGAAACAACCACCAAAATTGGACTCTGGGCACAGACCCAGGATCACGGGATTTTAGCCAAATTCCTTCTATTAGGCCTTAAAAATAATTAATTTTCGTATTAATTATGTCATGTTGAAGATGTGTTGGACAGAAAATTAACAACGCAAAACCGCACTGCGGGCGATTTCATCATTTGTCGCGACGGTGTCGGAATGGACCGAAATTTGGTAGGTTGATTGGAAACGGCCCCAGAAATTGGACTCGGAGCACAGACCCAGGATCTTGGGATTTTAGCCAAGTTCCTTCGTTTAGGCCATCTAATAATTAATTTCCAGATTAATGATGTCAGGTTGAAGAAGTGTTGGACGGAAAATTAACAAAGAAAAACCGCACCAGGGGTAATTTCGTCATTTGTCACGACGGTGTCGGTATGGGCTGAAATTTGGCAGGTTGATTGGAGACGGCCCTAGAAATTGGACTCGGGGCACATACCCGAGATCACGAGATTTTAGCCAAATTCCTTCGTTTAGGCCTCGGAATAATTAATTTCCGTATTAATTATGTCAAAGTGAAGAAGTGTTGGACAGATAATTAACAAAGAAAAACCGCACCAGGGGCAATTTTGTCATTTGTCGCGACGTTGTCGGAAAGGGCCGAAATTTGGCAGGTTGATTGAAAACGGCCCCAAAAATTGGACTCTGGTCATAGACCCGGGATTACGGGATTTCAGCCAAATTCCTTCATTTAGGCCTCCGAATAATTAATTTCCATATTAATTATGTCAGGTTGAAGAAGTGTTGGACTGAAAATTAACAATGCAAAATCGTACCAGGAGCAATTGTGTCATTTTGTCGCGACGATGTCGGAATGGGCCGAAATTTGGCAGGTTGATTGGAAACGGGCCCAGAAATTGGAGTCGGGGCACAGACTCGGGATCATGGGATTTCAACCAAATTCCTTCGTTTAGGCCTCCGAGTAATTAAATTCCATATTAATTAGGTCAGTTTGAAGAAGTGTTGGACTGAAAATTAACAACGCAAAACCGCACCGAGGGCAATTTCGTTATTTGTCGCGACGGTGTCGAAATGGGCCGAAATTTGACAGGTTGATTGGAAACGGCCACAGAAATTGGAGTCAGGGCACATACTCGGGATCACGGGATTTTAGCCAAATTCCTTCATTTAGGCCTCCGAATAATTAATTTTCATATTAATTATGTCAGGTTGAAGAAGTGTTGGACTGAAAATTAACAACGAAAAATCGCACCGGGGACAATTCCGTTATTTGTCGCGACGGTGTCGAAATGGGCCAAAATTTGACAGGTTGATTGGAAACGGCCACAGAAATTGGACTCGGGGCACAGACTCGGGATCACGGGATTTTAGCCAAATTCCTTCATTTAGGCCTCCGAATAATTAATTTCTGAATTAATTATGTCCGGTTGAAGAAGTGTAGGACAGAAAATTAACAAAGCCAAACCGCACCAGGGGAAATTTTGTCATTTGTCAACACGGTGTCGGAATGGGCCGAAATTTGGCAGGTTGATTGGAAACGGCCCGAGAAATTGGAGTCGGGGCACACACCCGGGAACACGGGATTTTAGCCTAATTCCTTCTTTTAGGCCACCGAATAATTAATTTTTGTATTAATTATGCCAGGTTGAAGAAGTGTTGGACAGAAAATTAATAATGCAAAATCGCATCAGGGGCAATTTTGTCATTTGTCGCGGCGGTGTCGGAATGGGCAAAAATTTGGTAGGTTGATTGGAAACGGCCCTAGAAATTGGACTCGTGGCACAGACCCGGGATCATGGGATTTTAGCCAAATTCCTTCTATTAGGCCTCCGAATAATTAATTTCCGTATTAATTATGTCAGAGTGAAGAAGTGTTCGACAGAAAATTAATAAAGAAAAACCACACCGGGAGCAACTTTGTCATTTGTCGCGGCGTTGTCGGAATGGGCCGAAATTTAGCATGTTGATTGGAAATGACCCCAAAAATTGGACTAGGGTCATAGACCCGGGGTCATGGGATTTCAGCCAAATTCCTTCGTTTTGTCCTCCGAAAAAATTAATTTCTGTATTAATTATGTTAGGTTGAAGAAGTGTTGGACTGAAAATTAACAACGCAAAATTGCACCTGGGATAAATTTTTTCATTTGTCGCGACGGTATCGAAATGGGCTGAAATTTGGCAGGTTGATTGGAAACGGCCCCAGGAATTGGACTCGGGGCACAGACCTGGGATCACGGGATTTTAGCCAAATTCCTTTGTTTAGGCCTTTGAATAATTAATTTTCGTATTAATTATGTCAGGTTGAAGAAGTGTTGGACATAAAATTAACAACGCAAAACAGCACGGGGGGCAATTTCATCATTTGTCGCGACGGTGTCGGAAAGTGCTGAAATCTAGCAGGTTGATTGGAAAAGGTCCCAAAAATTGGACTCAGGTAATAGACTCGGGATCACGGGATTTCAGCCAAATTCCTTCTATTACGCCTCCGAATAATTAATTTTCATATTAATTATGTCAGGTTGAAGAAGTGTTGGACTGAAAATTAACAACGCAAAACCGCACTAGGAGCAATTTTATCATTTGTTGCGACGGTGTCGAAATGGGCCGAGATTTGGCAGGTTGATTGGAAACGGGCCCAGAAATTGGAGTCGAGGCACAGACTCAGGATCACAGGATTTCAACCAAATTCTTTCATTTAGGCCTTCGATTAATTAATTTCCGTATTAATTAGGTCAGTTTGAAGAAGTGTTGGACTGAAAATTAACAACGCAAAACCGCACCGGGGGCAATTTCTTTATTTGTCGTGACGGTGTCGAAAGGGACCGAAATTTGACAGGTTGATTGGAAACGGCCACAGAAATTGGACTCAGGGCACAGACCCGGGATCACGAGATTTTAGCCAAATTCCTTCGTTTAGGCCTACGAATAATTAATTTCCGTATTAATTATGTCAGGCTGAAGAAATGTTGGACAGAAAATTAACAAAGAAAAACCGCACCAGGGGCAATTTTTTCATTTGTCGCGATGGTGTCGAATGGGCCGAAATTTAGCAGGTTGACAGGAAACGGGCCCAGAAATTGGAGTCGGGGCACAGACCCTGGATCACGGGATTTCAGCCAAATTCCTTCACTTACGCCTCCGAATAATAATTTTCGTATTAATTATGTCAGGTTGAAGAAGTGTCGGACAGAAAATCAACAAAGACTAACCGCACCAGGGGCAATTTTGTCAGTTGTCGCGACGGTGTCGGAATGGTCCGAAACTTAGCAGGTTGATTGGAAACAGCCCCAGAAATTGGACTCGGGGCACAGACCAGGGATCATGAGATTGTAGCCAAATTCATTCTATTAGGCCTCCGAATAATTAATTTCCGTATTAATTATGCCTGGTTGAAGATGTGTTGGGCAGAAAATTAACAACGCAAAATCGAACCAGGGGCAATTTCGTCATTTGTCGCGACAGTGTCGAAAAGGGCTGAAATTTGGCAGGTTGATTGGAAACAGCCCCAGAAATTGGGCTCGGGGCATAGAACCGGGATCACGAGATTTTAGCCAAATTCATTCTATTAGGCCTTCGAATAATTAATTATCGTATTAATTGTGCCAGGTTTAAGATGTGTTGGGCAGAAAATTAACAACGCAAAACCGCACCAGGGGCAATTTCATCATTTGTCGCGACAGTGTCGGAAAGGGTCAAAATTTGGCAGATTGATGGGAAACGGCCCCAGAAATTGGACTCGGGGCATAGACCCGGGAACACTGGATTTTAGTCAAATTCCTTCATTTAGGCCTTTGAATAATTAATTTCCGTATCAATCATGTCAGGTTGAAGATGTGTTTGACAGAAAATTAACAAAGAAAAATCGCACCAGGGGCAATTTCATCATTTGTCGCGACGGTGTCGGAATGGGTCGAAATTTGGCTGGTTGATTGGAAACGGCCCGAGAAATTGGACTCGGGGCACAGACCCGGGATCATGAGATTTTAGCCAAATTCCTTCGTTTAGGCCTACGAATAATTAATTTCCGTATTAATCATGTCAGGCTGAAGAAATGTGGGACAGAAAATTAACAAAGAAAAACCGCAGCAGGGGCAATTTTTTCATTTGTCGCGATGGTGTCGAATAGGCCGAAATTTGGCAGGTTGACTGGAAACGGGCCCAGAAATTGGAGTCGGGGCACAGACCCGGGATCACGGGATTTTAGCCAAATTCCTTCACTTAGGCCTCCGAATAATTAATTTCCGTATTAATTATGTCAGGTTGAAGAAGTGTCGGATAGAAAATCAACAAAGACTAACCGCACCAGAGGCAATTTTGTCAATTGTCGCGACGGTGTTGGAATGGTCCGAAATTTAGCAGGTTGATTGGAAACAGCCCCAGAAATTAGACTCGGGGCACAGACCCAGGATCACGAGATTGTAGCCAAATTCATTCTATTAGGCCTCCAAATAATTAATTTCAGCATTAATTATGCCTGGTTGAAGATGTGTTGGGCAGAAAATTAACAACGCAAAATCGAACCAGGGGCAATTTTTGTCATTTGTCGCGACAGTGTCGGAAAGGGCTGAAATTTGGCAGGTTGATTGGAAACAGCCCCAGAAATTGGGCTCGGGGCATAGACCCGGGATCACGAGATTTTACCCAAATTCATTCTATTAGGCCTCTGAATAATTAATTTTCGTATTAATTGTGCCAGGTTGAAGATGTGTTGGGCAGAAAATTAACAACGCAAAACCGCACCAGGGGCAATTTCATCATTTGTCTCGACAGTGTCGGAAAGGGTTGAAATTTGGTAGGTTGATGGGAAACGGCCCCAGAAATTGGACTCGGGGCATAGACCCGGGATCACTGGATTTTAGTCAAATTCCTTCGTTTAGGCCTTTGAATAATTAATTTCCATATCAATCATGTCTGGTTGAAGATGTGTTTGACAGAAAATTAACAAAGAAAAACCGCACCAGGGGCAATTTCGTCATTTGTCGCGACGGCGTCGGAATGGGTCGAAATTTGGCGGGTTGATCGGAAATGGCCCGAGATATTGGAGTCGGGGCACGGACACTGGATCACGGGATTTTAGCCAAATTCCATCGTTTAGGCCACGGAATAATTAATTTTCGTATTAATTATGTCAGGTTGAAGAAGTGTTGGACAGAAAATTAACAACGCCAAAACCGCACCAGGGGCAATTTTGTCATTTGTCGCGATGGTGTCAGAATGGGCCGAAATTCGACAAGTTGATTGGAAACGGCCCCAGAAATTGGGGTCGAGGCACAGACCCAGGATCACGGAATTTTAGCCAAATTCCTTCGTTTAGGCCTATGAATAATTAATTTTCGTATTAATTATGTGAGGTTGAAGAAGTGTTGGACAGAAAATTAACAAAGACAAACTGCACCAGGGGAAATTTCGTCATTTGTCGCGATGGTGTCGGAATGGGCCGAAATTTGGCCGGTTGATTGGAAACGGCCCAAGAAATTGGAGTCGGGGTACATACCCAGGATCACAAGATTTTAGCCTAATTCCGTCGTTTAGGCCTCCGAATAATTAATTTCCGTATTAATTATGTCAAGTTGAGAAAGTGTTGGACAGAAAATTAGCAAAGAAAATCGCACGAGGGGCAATTTCGTCATTTGTCGTGACGGTGTCGGAATGGGCCGAAATTTGGCATGTTGATTGGAAACTTTCCAAAAAATTGGACTCGGGGCATAGACCCGGGATCACGGGATTTTAGCCAAATTCCTTCGTATAGGCCTCCGAATAATTAATTCTCATATTAATTATGTCTGGCTGAAGAAGTGTTGGACAGAAAATTAATAAAGAAAAACTGCACCTGGGGCAATTTTATCATTTGTCGCGACGGTGTCAAAAATGGGCCGAAATTTGGAAGGTTGATTGGAAACTGCCCCAGAAATTGGAGTCGGGGCACAGACACGGGATCATGGGATTTTAGCCAAATTTCTTCGTTTAGGCCTCCGAATAATTAATTTTCGTATTAATTATGTCAAGTTGAAGAAGTGTTGGACATAAAATTAACAACGCAAAACCGCACCCGGGGCAATTTCGTCATTTGTCGCGACGATGTCAGAATGGGCCGAAATTAGGCAGGTTGATTGGAAACGACCCCAGAAATTGGACTAGGGTAAAGATCCGCGATCATGGGATTTTAGCCAAATTCCTTCGTTTAGGCCTCCGAATATTTAATTTCCGTATTAATTATGTAAGGGTGATGAAGTATTGGACAGAAAATTAACAGGGATAAACTGCACCAGGGGAAATTTCTAATTTGTCGCAACGTTGTCGGAATGGGTTGAAATTTGCCAGGTTGATTGGAAACGACCCCAGAAATTGGACTCAGGGCACAGACCCAGGATAACGGGATTTTAGCCAAATTCCTTTATTTAGGCCTCCGAATAATTAACTTTCGTATTAATTATGTCAGGTTGAAGAAGTGTTGGACAGAGAATTAACAAAGAAAAACCGCACCAGGGGAAATTTCGTCATTCATCGCGACGGTGTCGACATGGGCCGAAAATTGGCAGGTTGATTGGAAACGGCCCAGAAATTTGACTCGGGGCACAGACCCGGGATCTCGAGATTTTAGCCAAATTCATTCTATTAGGCCTCCGAATAATTAATTTCCGTATTAATTATCCCAGGTTGAAGATGTGTTGGGCAGAAAATTAACAACGCAAAACCGCACCAGGGGCAATTTAGTCATTTGTCGCGACAGTGGCAGAATGGGACGAGATTTGGCAGGTTGATTGGAAACGGCCCCAGAAATTGGACTCGGGGCACAGACCCGGGATCACGAGATTTTAGTCAAATTCCTTCGTTTAGGCCTCTGAATAATTAATTTCGGCATTAATTATGTTAGGTTGAGGATGTGTTGGACAGAAAATTAACAAAGAAAAATTGCACCAGGGGTAATTTCGTCATTCGTCGCGACGGTGTAGGAATGGGCCGAAATTTGGCAGGTTGATGGGAAACGGCCCGAGAAATTGGACTCGGAGCACATACCCGGGTTCACTAGATTTTGGCCAAATTCCTTCGTTTAGGCCTCCGAATAATTAATTTCCGTATTAATTATGTCAAGCTGAAGAAGTGTTGGACAGAAAATTAACAACGCAAAACCGCACCAGGGGCAATTTTTTAATTTGTCACGACGGTGTCGGAATGCGCCGAAATTTAACAGTTTGATTGGAAATAGGCCCAGAAATTGGAGTCGGGGCACAGACCCGGGATCACGTGATTTTATCCAAATTCCTTCGTTTAGGCCTCCGAATAATTTTTTTTTGTATTAATTATATCAGGTTGAAGAAGTGTTGGACAGAAAATTAACAAAGAAAAATCGCATCGGGGGCAATTTCGTCATTTGTCGCAACGGTGTCAAAATGGGCCGAAATTTGGCAGGTTGACTGGAAACGGCCCCAGAAATTGGACTCGGGGCACAGACTGGGGATCACGAGATTTAGCCAAATTCCTTCTATTAGGCTTTCAAATAATTAATTTCCGTATTAATTATGCCAGGTTGAAGATGTGTTGGATCGAAAATTAACAACGTAAAAACCACACCAGAGGCAATTTCGTCATTTGTCTCGACAGTGTCGGAATGGGCCGAAATTTGGCAGGTTGATTGAAAACGGCCCCAGAAATTGAACTCGGGGCACAGACTCGGGATCCCGGGATTTTAGTCAAATTCCTTCGTTTAGGCCTCTGAATAATTAATTTCCGTATTAATTATGTCAGGTTGAAGATGTGTTGGACAGAAAATTAGCAAAGAAAAATCGCACTAGGGGCAATTTCGTCATTTGTCACGATTGTGTCGGAATGGGCCGAAATTTGGCAGGTCGATTGGAAACGGCCCGAGAAATTGGACCCGGGGCACATAATCGGGATCACGAGATTTTAGCAAAATTTCTTCGTTTAAGCCTACGAATAATTAATTTCCGTATTAATTATGTCAGGCTGAAGAAGTGTTGGACAGAAAATTAACAAAGAAAAACCGGACCAGGGGCAATTTTTTCATTTGTCGCGACGGTGTTGGAATGGTCCGAAATTTAGCAGGTTGATTGGAAACAGCCCTAGAAATTGGACTCGGGGCATAGACCCGGGATCACGAGATTTTAGCCAAATTCATTCTATTTGGCCTCCGAATAATTAATTTCCGTATTAATTATGTTAGGTTGAAGATGTGTTGGGCAGAAAATTAACAACGCAAAACCGCACCAGGGGCAATTTCGTCATTTGCCGCTACAGTGTCGGAATGGGCCGAAATTTAACAAGTTGACTGGAAACAGCTCTAGAAATTGGACTCGGGGTACAGACCCGGGATCATGGGATTTTAGTCAAATTCCTTCGTTTAGGCCTCTGTATAATTAATTTCCGTATTAATTATGTCAGGCTGAAGATGTGTTGGACAGAAAAATAACAAAGAAAAATCGCACCAGGGGAAATTTCATCATTTGTCGCGACTGTGTCGGAATGGGCCGAAATTTGGTTGGTTGATTGGAAACGGCCCGAGATATTGGAGTCGGGGCACGGACCCTGGATCACGGGATTTTAGCCAGATTCCATCGTTTAAGCCACCGAATAATTAATTTTCGTATTAATTATGTCAGGTTGAAGAAGTGTTGGACAGAAAATTAACAACGCCAAAATCGCTCCAAGGGCAATTTTATCATTTGTCGCGACGGTGTCAAAATGGGTCGAAATTTGACAGGTTGATTGGAAACGGCCCCAGAAATTGGAGTCGAGGCACAGACCTGGGATCAAGGGATTTTAGCCAAATTCCTTTGTCTAGGCCTACAAATAATTAATTTCCGTATTAATTATGTGAGGTTGAAGAAGTGTTGGACAGAAAATTAACGAAGACAAACCGCACCGGGAGAAATTTCGTCATTTGTCGCGACGGTGTCGAAATGGGCCGAAATTTGGCAGGTTGATTGGAAATGGCCCGAGAAATTGGAGTCGGGGTACATACCCAGGATCACGGGATTTTAGCCTAATTCCTTCGTTTAGGCCTCCGAATAATTAATTTTCGAATTAATTATGTCAGGTTGAAGAAGTGTTGGACAGAAAATTAACAACGGCAAAACCGCACCAGGGGAAATTTCGTCATTTGTCGCGACGGTGTCAAAATGGGCCGAAATTCTGCAAGTTGATTGGAAACGGCCCCAGAAATTGGGGTCGAGGCGCAGACCCGGGATCACGGGATTTTAGCCAAATTCCTTTGTTTAGGCCTACGAATAATTAATTTTCGTATTAATTATGTGAGGTTGAAGAAGTGTTGGACAGAAAATTAACAAAGACAAACCGCACCGGGGCAATTTTGTCATTTGTCGGGACGGTGTCAAAATGGTCCAAAATTTGGAAGGTTGATTGGGAACGGCCCCAGAAATTGGACTCGAGGCACAGACACGGGATCACGGGATTTTAGCCAAATTCCTTCATTTAGGCCTCCGAATAATTAATTTCCGTATTAATTATGTCAGGATGAAGAAGTGTTGGACATAAAATTTACAACGCAAAACCGCACCCGGAGCAATTTCGACATTTGTCGTGAAGGTGTCGGAATGGGCCGATATTAGGCAGGTTGATTGGAAACGGCCCTAGAAATTGAACTCAGGGTAAAGATCCGCGATCACGGGATTTTACCCAAATTCCTTCGTTTAGGCCTCTGAATATTTAATTTCCATATTAATTATGTCAGGTTAATGAAGTGTTGGACAGAAAATTCACAGAGATAAACTGCACCAGGGAAATTTCTTCAGTTGTCGGTCGAAATTTGGCAGGTTGATTGGAAACGGCCCCAGAAATTAGACTTAGGGCACAAACCAAGGATCATAGGGTTTTAGCCAAATTCCTTCGTTTAGGCCTCCGAATAATTAATTTCCGTATTAATTATGTCAGGTTGAAGAAGTGTTGGATAGAAAATTAACAAAGAAAAACCGTACGAGGGGCAATTTCGTCATTTGTCACGACGGTGTTGGAATGGGTTGAAATTTGGCAGGTTGATTGGAAACGGCCATAGAAATTGGACTCGGGGCACAGACCCGGGATCTCGGGATTTTAGCCAAATTTCTTAGTATAGGCCTCCGAATAATTAATTCCCGTATTAATTATGTCAGGATGTCAGGCTGAAGAAGTGTTGGACAGAAAATTAATAAATAAATATCGCACTTGGGGCAATTTTGTCATTTGTCGCGACGGTATCGAAATGGGCCGAAATTTGGGGGGTTGATTGGAAACAGCCCCAGAAATTGGAGTCGGGGCACAGACACGGGATCACGGGATTTTAGCCAAATTCCTTCATTTAGGGTTCTGAATAATTAATTTCTGTATTAATTATGTCAGGTATAAGAAGTGTTGGACATAAAATTAACAACGCAAAACCGCACTAGGGGTAATTTCGTCATTTGTCGCAACAGTGTCCAAATGGGCCGAAATTTGGTAGGTTGATTGGAAATGGCCCCAAAAATTGGACTCAATGCACGGACCCGGGATCACGGGATTTTAGCCAAATTCCTTCTATTAGGCATCTGAATAATTAATTTTCGTATTAATTATGTCAGGTTGAAGATGTGTTGGACATAAAATTAACAACGCAAATCTGCATCAGGGGCAATTTTGTCAATTGTCGCTACGGTGTCGGAATGGGCCGAAATTTGGAAACGACCACAGAAATTGGACTCGGGGTACAGACCCGGGATCATGGGATTTTAGCCAAATTCCTTCGTTTAGGCCTCCGAATAATTAATTTCCGTATTAATTATGCCAGGTTGAAGATGTAATTGAGTGAAAATTAACAACGTAAAACCGCACCAGAGGAAATTTCGTCATTTGTCGCGACGGTGTTGGAATGGACCGAAATTTGGCAGGTAGATTGGAAACGGCCCCAGAAGTTGGAGTCGGGGCACAGACCCAGGATCACGGGATTTTAGCCAAATTCCTTCGTTTAGGCCTCCGAATAATTAATTTTCATATTAATTATGTCAGGTTGAAGAAGTGTTGGACATAAAATTAACAACGCAAAATCGCACCCGGGGCAATTTCGTCATTTGTCGCGACGGTGTCGGAATGGGCCGATATTAGGCAGGTGGATTGGAAATGGCCCCAGAAATTGGACCCAGTGTAATGACCTGCGATCACGGGATTTTAGCCAAATTCCTTCATTTAGGCCTCCGAATATTTAATTTCCGTGTTAATTATGTCAGGTTGATAAAGTGTTGGACAGAAAATTAGCAGAGATAAACTGCACCAGGGGAAATTTCTTCATTTGTCGGTCGAAATTTGGCAGGTTGATTGGAAACGGCCCTAGAAATTGGACTCAGGGCACAGACCCAGGATCACGGGATTTTAGCCAAATTCCTTCGTTTAGGCCTCCGAATAATTAATTTCCGTATTAATTATGGCAGGTTGAAGAAGTGTTGGACAGAAAATTAACAAAGAAAAATCGTACCAGGGGCAATTTCGTCATTTGTCGCGACGGTTTCGGAATGGGTCGAAATTCAGCAGGTTGATTGGAAACGGCCACAGAAATTGGACTCGGGGCACAGACCCGGGATCTCGGGATTTTAGCCAAATTTCTTCCTATAGGCCTCCGAATAATTAATTCCCGTATTAATTTTGTCAGGACGTCAGGCTGAAGAAGTGTTGGACAGAAAATTAATAAAGAAATATCGTGCCTAGGGCAATTTTGTCATTTGTCGCGACGGTGTCGAAATGGGCCGAAATTTGGGAGGTTGATTGGAAATGGCCCCAGAAATTGGAGTCGGGGCACAGACACGAGATCACGGGATTTTAGCCAAATTCCTTCATTTAGGGGTCTAAATAATTAATTTTCGTATTAATTATGTCAGGTTGAAGAAGTGTTGGGCATTAAATTAACAACGCAAAACCGCACCAGGGGTAATTTCGTCATTTGTCGCAACGGGTCGGAATGGGCCGAAATTTGGTAGGTTGATTGGAAACGGCCCCAGAAATTAGACTCGAGGCACAGACTCAGGATCACGGGATTTTAGCCAAATTCCTTCTATTAGGCCTCCGAATAATTAATTTTCGTATTAACTATGTCAGGTTGAAGATGTGTTGGACATAAAATTAACAACGCAAATCTGCACCAGGGGCAATTTCGTCAATTGTCGCTACGGTGTCGGAATGGGCCGAAATTTGGAAACGACCACAAAAATTGGACTCGGGGTATGGACCCGGGATCACGGGATTTTAGCCAAATTCCTTCATTTAGGCCTCCGAATAATTAATTTCCGTATTAATTATGTCAGGTTGAAGATGTGATTGACTGAAAATTAACAACGTAAAATCGCACCAGGGGCAATTTCGTAATTTGTCGCGACGGTGTCAGAATGGATCGAAATTTGGCAGGTAGATTGGAAACGGCCCTAGAAATTGGAGTCGGGGCACAGACCTAGAATCACGGGATTTTTGCCAAATTCCTTTGTTTAGGCCTCCGAATAATTAATTTTCATATTGATTATGTCAGGTTGAAAAAGTGTTGGACAGAAAATTAAAAAAGAAGAACCACACCAGGGGCAAATTCGTCATTTGTCGTGACAGCGTCGAAATGGGCCAAAATTTGGCAGGTTGATTAGAAATGGCTCCAGAAATTGGACTCGGGGCACAGACCCAGGATCACAGGATTTTAGCCAAATTCCATCGTATAGGCCTCCAAATAATTAATTTTCGTATTAATTATGTCAGGTTGAAGAAGTGTTGGACAGAAAATTAACAACATAAAACCACACCGGGGGCAATTTCGTCATTTCTCACCACGGTGTCAGAATGGGCTGAAATTTGGTAGGTTAATTGGAAACGGTCCCAGAAATTGGACTCGAGGCATAGACCCGAGATCACGGGATTTTAGCCAAATTCTTTCTATTAGGCCTCCGAATAATTAATTTCTGTATTAATTATGTTAGGTTGATGATGTGTTGGACATAAAATTAACAACGCAAATTTGCACCAGGGGCAATTTCATCAATTGTCGCTACAGTGTCGGAATGGGCCGAAATTTAGGAACGACCACAGAAATTGGACTCGGGGTACAAACCCGAGATCACGGGATTTTAGCCAAATTCCTTCGTTTAGGCCTCCGAATAATTAATTTCCGTATAAATTATGTCAGGTTGAAGATGTGATTGAGTGAAAATTAACAACGTAAAACTACACAGGGGCAATTTCGTCATTTGTCGCGACGGTGTCGGAATGGATCGAAATTTGCCAGGTAGATTGGAAACAGCCCCAGAAATTGGAGTCGGGGCACAGACCCAGGATCACGGGATTTTAGCCAAATTCCTTCATTTAGGCCTCCGAATAATTAATTTTCATATTGATTATGTCAAGTTGAAAAAGTGTTGGACAGAAAATTAAAAAAGAAACACCGCACCAAGGGAAAATTCGTCATTTGTCGCGACGGTGTCGGAATGGGCCGAAATTTGGCAGGTTGATTGGAAATGGCCCCAGAAATTGGACTCGGGGTACAGACCCAGGATCACAGGATTTTAGCCAAATTCCATCGTATAGGCCTACGAATAATTAATTTTCGTATTAATTATGTCAGGTTGAAGAAGTGTTGGACAGAAAATTAAAAACGCCAAAACCGCACCAGGGGTAATTTTGTCATTTCTCGCCACGGTGTCAGAATGGGCTGAAATTTGGTAGGTTAATTGGAAACGGTCCCAGAAATTGGACTTGGGGCACAGACTTGAGATCACGGGATTTTAGCCAAATTCTTTCTATTAGGCCTCCGAATAATTAATTTTCGTATTAATTATGTCAAGTTGAAGATGTGTTGGCAGAAAATTAACAATGTAAAACTGCTCCAGGGACAATTTCGTCATTTGTCGCGACGGTGTCGTAATGGTTCGAAATTTGGCAGGTTGATTGGAAACGGCCCCAGAAATTAGACTAGGGGCATAGACCTGGAATCAGGGGATTTTAGCCAAATTCCTGCATTTAGGCCTCCGATTAATTAATTTCCGTATTAATTATGTCAGGTTGAAGAAGTGTTGGACAAAAAATTAACAAAGAAAAATCGCACCCGGGGCAATTTCGTCATTTGTCGCGACGATGTCGAAATGGGCCGAAATTTGGCAGGTTGAATGGAAACGACCCCAGAAATTGGACTCGGGGCACAGACCAGGGATCATGGAATTTTAGTCAAATTCCTTCGTTTAGGCCTCTGATTAATTAATTTCCATATTAATTATGTCAGGTTGATGATGTGTTAGACAGAAAATTAACAAAGAAAAACCGCACCAAGGGCAATTTCGTCATTTGTCGCGACGGTGTCGGAATTGGCTGAAATTTGGTAGGTTCATTGGAAACGGCCCAAGAAATTGGACTCGGGGAACATACCTGGGATCACGGTATTTTAGCCAAATTCACTCGTCTAGGTCTCCGAATATTTAATTTTCGTATTAATTATGTCAGGATGACGAAGTTTTGGACAGCAAATTTCAAAGAAAAATTGCACTAGGGGCAATTTTTGTCATTTGTCGCGACGGTGTCGAATTGGGTCGAAATTTGACAGTTTGATTGGAACGGCCCCAGAAATTGGACTCGGGGCACAGACTTGGGATCACGCGATTTTTGCCAAATTCCTTCGCTTATGCCTCCGAATAACTAATTTCCGTATTAATTATGTCAGGTTGAAGAAGTGTTGGGCTGAAAATTAACAACGCAAAACCGCACCAAGGGCAATTTTATCATTTGTCGCGACAGTGTCAGAATGGATCGAAATTTGGCAGGTTGATTGGAAACGGCCCTAGAAATTGGAGTCGATGCACAGACCCGGGATCATGGGATTTTAGCCAAATTCCTTCGTTTAGGCCTAAGAATAATTAATTTTTGCATTAATTATGTGAGGTTGAAAAAGTGTTGGACAGAAAATTAACAAAGACAAACCGCATCGGAGGAAATTTCGTCATTTGCCGCGACGGTGTCGGAATGGGCCGAAATTTGGCAGGTTGATTGGAAATGGCCCGAGAAATTGGAGTCGGGGTACATACCCAGGATCACAGGATTTTAGCCTAATTCCTTCGTTTAGGCCTCCGATTAATTAATTTCTGTATTAATTATGACAGGTTGAAGAAGTGCTGGAAAGAAAATTAGCAAAGAAAATTGCACTAGGGGCAATATCGTCATTTGTCGCGACAGTGTCGGAATGGGCCGAAATTTGGCAGGTTGATTGGAAACGGCCCCAGAAATTAGACTCAGGGCACAGACCCGGGACCACGGGATTTTAGCAAAATTCCTTCTTATAGGCCTTCGAATAATTAATTTCCGTATTAATTATGTTAGGCTGAAGTGTTGGACAGAAAATTAACAAAGAAAAACAACACCAGGGGCAATTTCGTCATTTGTCGCGACAGTGTTGAAATGGGCCGAAATTTGGAAGGTTGATTGGAAACGGCCTCAGAAATTGGAGTCGGGGCACAGACCCGGGATCTCGGGATTTTAGCCAAATTACTTCGTTTAGGCCTCTGAATAATTAATTTCCGTATTAAGTATGCCAGGTTGAAGAAGTGTTGGACATAAAATTAACAACGCAAAACCACACCGGGGACAATTTTGTCATTTGTTGCCACGGTGTCGGAATGGGCTGAAATTTTGCAGGTTGATTGGAGACGGTCCCAGAAATTGGACTCGGGGCGTAGACCAGGGATCACGGGATTTTAGCCAAATTCCTTCTATTAGGCCTTCGAATAATTAATTTCCGTATTAATTATGTCAAGTTGAAGATGTGTTGGACATAAAATTAACAATGCAAAACCACACCAGGGGCAATTTCGTCATTTGTCGCGACGGTGTCAGAATGGGCCGAAATTTGGTAGGTTGATTGGAAACGGCCCAGAAATTAGACTCGGGGCATAGACCCGAGACCACGGGATTTTAGCTAAATTCCTGCGTTTAGGCCTCCGATTAATTAATTTCCGTATTAATTATGTCAGGTTGAAGAAGTGTTGGACAGAAAATTAACAAAGAAAAACCGCACCAGGGGCAATTACATCATTTGTCGCGACGGTGTCGACATGGGCCGAAATTTGGCAGATTGATTGGAAATGACCCCAGAAATTGGACTCGGGGCACAGACCCGGGATCACGAGATTTTAGCCAAATTCATTCTATTAGGCCTCCGAATAATTAATTTCCGTATTAATTATGCCAGGTTGAAGATGTGTTGGGCAGAAAATTAACAACGCAAAATCGCACCAGCGACAATTTCTTTATTTGTCGCGACAGTGGCGGAATGGGCCGAAATTTGGCAGGTTGATTGGAAACGGCCTCAAAAATTGGACTCGGGGCACAAACCTGGGATCACGAGACTTTAGTCAAATTCCTTCGTTTAGGTCTCTGAATAATTAATTTCCGCATTAATTATGTCAGGTTGAAGATGTGTTGGACAGAAAATTAACAAAGAAAAACCGTACCAGGGAAAATTTCGTCATTTGTCGCGACGGTGTCGGAATGGGCCAAAATTTGACATGTTGATTGGAAACGACCCGAGAAATTGGAGTCCAGGCATGGACCCTGGATCACAGGATTTTATCCAAATTACATCATTCAGGCCACTGAATAATTAATTTTCGTATTAATTATGTCAGGTTGAAGAAGTGTTGGACAGAAAATTAACAACGCCAAAACCGCACCAGGGGCAATTTTGTCATTTGTCGCGACGGTGTCGGAATGGGTCGAAATTCAGTAGGGTGATTGGAAATGGCTTTAGAAATTGGACTCGGGGCACAGACCCGGGATCACAGGATTTTAGCCAAATTCCTTCGTTTAGGCCTCCGAATATTTAATTTTCGTGTTAATTATGTCAGGTTGAACAAGTGTTGGACAGAAAATTAACAGAGACAAACCGCACCAGGGGAAATTTCTTTATTTGTCGAGACTTTGTCGGAATGGGGTGAAATTTGGCAGGTTGATTGGAAACGTCCCCAGAAATTGGACTCAGGGCACAGACCTGGGATCACGGGATTTTGGCCAAATTCCGAAGTTTAGGCCTCCGAATAATTAATTTCCGTATTAATTGTGTCAGGTTGAAGAATAGTTGGACAGAAAATTAACAAAGAAAAACCGCACAAGGGGCAATTTCATCACATGTGGCGACGGTGTCGGAATGGGCCGAAATTTGGCAGTCTGATTGGAAACGGCCACAGAAATTGGACTCGGGGCACAGACCCGGGATCATGGGATTTTAGCCAAATTCCTTCGAATAGGCTTCCGAATAATTAATTTCCATATTAATTATGTCAGGCTGAAGAAGTGTTGGACAAAAAATTAATAAAGAAAAATCGCACCATGGGCAATTTCGTCATTTGTCGCGACGGCGTCAAAATGGGCTGAAATTTGGAAGGTCGATTAGAAACAGCCCCAAAAATTGGAGTCGGGGTACAGACACAGGATCACGGGATTTTGGCCAAATTCCTTCGTTTAGGTCTCTGAATAATTAATTTTTGTATTAATTATGTCAGGTTGAAGAAGTGTTGGGCATAAAATTAACAACGCATAGCCGCACCAGGGACAATTTCATCATTTGTCGCGACGGTGTCTGAATGGGCCAAAATTTGACAGGTTGATTGGAAACGGCACCAGAAATTGGACTAGGGGCACAGGCCCGGGATCACGGGATTTTAGCCAAATTCCTTCATTTAGGCCTCCGAAAAATTAATTTCCGTATTAAATATGTTAGGTTAAAGATGTGTTGGACAGAAAATTAACTACGCGCAACTGCACTAGGGGCAATTTCGTCATTTGTCACAACAGTGTCGGAATGGGCCGAAATTTGGCAGGTTGATTGGAACCGCCCCAGAAATTGGACTCGGGGCACAGACTCGGGATCACGAGATTTTTGCCAAATTCCTTCGCTTATGCCTCCGAATAACTAATTTCCGTAATAATTATGTCAGGTTGAAGAAGTGTTGGGCTGAAAATTAACAACGCAAAACCGCACCAAGGGCAATTTTATCATATGTTGCGACAGTGTCAGAATGGATCGAAATTTGGTAGGTTGATTGGAAACGGCCCTAGAAATTGGAGTCGATGCACAGACCCGGGATCATGGGATTTTAGCCAAATTCCTTCGTTTAGGCCTAAGAATAATTAATCTTTGCATTAATTATGTGAGGTCGAAAAAGTGTTGGACAAAAAAATAACAAAGACAAACCGCATCGGAGGAAATTTCGTCATTTGCCGCGACGGTGTCGGAATGGGCCGAAATTTGGCAGGTTGATTGGAAATGGCCCGAGAAATTGGAGTCGGGGTACATACCCAGGATCACAGGATTTTAGCCTAATACCTTCGTTTAGGCCTCCGATTAATTAATTTCTGTATTAATTATGACAGGTTGAAGAAGTGCTGGAAAGAAAATTAGCAAAGAAAATTGCACTAGGGGCAATATCGTCATTTGTCGCGACAGTGTTGGAATGGGCCGAAATTTGGCAGGTTGATTGGAAATGGCCCCAGAAATTAGACTCAGGGCACAGACCTGGGATCACGGGATTTTAGCAAAATTCCTTCTTATAGGCCTTCGAATAATTAATTTTCGTATTAATTATGTTAGGCTGAAGTGTTGGACAGAAAATTAACAAAGAAAAACAACACCAGGGGCAATTTCGTCATTTGTCGCGACAGTGTTGAAATGGGCCGAAATTTGGAAGGTTGATTGGAAACGGCCTCAGAAATTGGAGTCGGGGCACAGACCCGGGATCTCGGGATTTTAGCCAAATTACTTCGTTTAGGCCTCTGAATAATTAATTTCCGTATTAAGTATGCCAGGTTGAAGAAGTGTTGGACATAAAATTAACAACGCAAAACCACAACGGGGACAATTTTGTCATTTGTTGCCACAGTGTCGGAATGGGCTGAAATTTCGCAGGTTGATTGGAGACGGTCCCAGAAATTGGACTCGGGGCGTAGACCCGGGATCACGGGATTTTAGCCAAATTCCTTGTATTAGGCCTCCGAATAATTAATTTCCGTATTAATTATGTCAAGTTGAAGATGTGTTGGACATAAAATTAACAACGCAAAACCACACCAGGGGCAATTTCGTCATTTGTCGCGACGGTGTCAGAATGGGCCGAAATTTGGTAGGTTGATTGGAAACAGCCCAGAAATTAGACTCGGGGCATAGACCCGGGACCACGGGATTTTAGCTAAATTCCTGCGTTTAGGCCTCCGATTAATTAATTTCCGTATTAATTATGTCAGGTTGAAGAAGTGTTGGACAGAAAATTAACAAAGAAAAACCGCACCAAGGGCAATTTCATCATTTGTTGGGACGGTGTCGACATGGGCCGAAATTTGGCAGGTTGATTGGAAACGACCCCAGAAATTGGACTCGGGGCACAGACCCGGGATCACGAGATTTTAGCCAAATTCATTCTATTAGGCCTCCGAATAATTAATTTCCGTATTAATTATGCCAAGTTGAAGATGTGTTGGGCAGAAAATTAACAACGCAAAATAGCACCAGCGACAATTTCTTTATTTGTCGCGACAGTGGCGGAATGGGCCGAAATTTGGCAGGTTGATTGGAAACGGCCTCAAAAATTGGACTCGGGGCACAAACCCGGGATCACGAGACTTTAGTCAAATTCCTTCGTTTAGGTCTCTGAATAATTAATTTCCGCATTAATTATGTCAGGTTGAAGATGTGTTGGACAAAAAATTAACAAAGAAAAACCGTACCAGGCGCAATTTCATCATTTGTCGCGACGATGTTGGAATGGGCCGACATTTGGCAGGTTGATTGGAAATGGCCCCAGAAATTAGACGCGGGGCACATACCCGGGATCACGAGATTTTGGCCAAATTCCTTCGTTTAGGCCTCCGAATAATTAATTTCCGTATTAATTATGTCAAGCTGAAGAAGTGTTGGACAGAAAATTAACAAAGAAAAACCGCACCAAGGGCAAGTTTTTCATTTGTCGCGACGGTGTCGGATTGCGCCGAAGTTTGGCAAGTTGATTGGAAACTGGCCCAGAAATTCGAGTCGGGGCATTGACCCGGGATCACGGGATTTTACCCAAATTCCTTCGTTTAGGCCTCTGAATAATTAATTTTCGTATTAATTATGTCAAGATGAATAAGTGTTGGACTGAAAATTAACAACGCAAAACCGCACCAGGGGCAATTTTATCATTTGTCGCGACGGTGTCAGAATGGGCCAAAATTTAGCAGGTTGATTGGAAACGACCCCAAAAATTGGAGTTGGGGCACAGACCCTGGATCAAGAGATTTTAGCCAAATTCCTTCGTTTAGGCCACCGAATAATTAATTTTCATATTAATTATGTCAGGTTGAAAAGTGTTGGACAGAAAATAAACAACGCCAAAACAGCACCCAGGGCAATTTTTTCATTTGTCGAGACAGTGTCGGAATGGGCCGAAATTCGGTAGGTTGATTGGAAACGGCTCTAGAAATTGGACATGGGCATAGACTCGGGATCATGGGAGTTTAGCTAAATTTCTTCGTTTAGGCCTCCGAATATTTAATTCCTGCATTAGTTATGTTAGGTTGAAGAAGTGTTAGAAAGAAAATTAACAGAGACAAACCGCACCAGGGAAAATTTCTTCATTTGTCGCGACGTTGTCGGAATGGGCCGAAATTTGGAAGTTTGATTGGAAACGGCCCCAGAAATTGGACTCAGGGCACAGACTCGGGGTCACGGGATTTTAGCCAAATTCCTACGTTTAGGCCTCCGAATAATTAATTTCCGTATTAATTATGTCAGGTTGAAGAAGTATTGGACAGAAAATTAACAAAGACAAACCGCACCAGGGAAAATTTCGTCATTTGTCGCGACGGTGTCGGAATGGGCCAAAATTTGACAGGTTGATTGGAAACGACCCGAGAAATTGGAGTCCAGGCATAGACCCTGGATCACAGGATTTTATCCAAATTCCATCATTCAGGCCACTGAATAATTAATTTTCGTATTAATTATGTCAGGTTGAAGAAGTGTTGGACAGAAAATTAACAACGCCAAAATCGCACCAGGGGCAATTTTGTCATTTGTCGCGACGGTGTCGGAATGGGTCGAAATTCAGTAGGTTGATTGGAAATGGCTTTAGAAATTGGACTCGGGGCACAGACCCGGGATCACAGGATTTTAGCCAAATTCCTTCGTTTAGGCCTCCGAATATTTAATTTTCGTGTTAATTATGTCAGGTTGAACAAGTGTTGGACAGAAAATTAACAGAGACAAACCGCACCAGGGGAAATTTCTTCATTTGTCGAGACTTTGTCGAAATGGGCTGAAATTTGGCAGGTTGATTGGAAACGTCCCCAGAAATTGGACTCAGGGCATACACCTGGGATCACGGGATTTTGGCCAAATTCCTAAGTTTAGGCCTCCGAATAATTAATTTCCATATTAATTATGTCAGATTGAAGAATAGTTGGACAGAAAATTAACAAAGAAAAACCGCACAAGGGGCAATTTCATCACATGTGGCGACGGTGTCGGAATGGGCCGAAATTTGGCAGTTTGATTGGAAACGGCCACAGAAATTGGACTCGGGGCACAGACCCGGGATCATGGGATTTTAGCCAAATTCCTTCGAATAGGCTTCCGAATAATTAATTTCCATATTAATTATGTCAGGCTGAAGAAGTGTTGGACAAAAATTTAATAAAGAAAAATCGCACCATGGGCAATTTCGTCATTTGTCGCGACGGCGTCAAAATGGGCTGAAATTTGGAAGGTCGATTAGAAACAGCCCCAAAAATTGGAGTCGGGGTACAGACACAGGATCACGGGATTTTGGCCAAATTCCTTCGTTTAGGTCTCTGAATAATTAATTTTTGTATTAATTATGTCAGGTTGAAGAAGTGTTGGGCATAAAATTAACAACGCATAGCCATACCAGGGGCAATTTCATCATTTGTCGCGACGGTGTCTGAATGGGCCGAAATTTGACAGGTTGATTGGAAACGGTACCAGAAATTGGACTAGGGGCACAGACCCGGGATCACGGGATTTTAGCCAAATTCCTTCATTTAGGCCTCCGAATAATTAATTTCCGTATTAAATATGTTAGGTTAAAGATGTGTTGGACAGAAAATTAACTACGCACAACTGCACCAGGGGCAATTTCGTCATTTGTCGCAACAGTGTCGGAATGGGCCAAAATTTGGCAGGTTATTGGAAACGGCCCCAGAAATTGGACTCGGGGCACAGACCAGGGACCACGAGATTTTAGTCAAATTCCTTCGTTCAGGCCTCTGAATAATTAATTTATGTATTAATTATATCAGGTTAAAGATGTGTTGGGCAGATAATTAACAAAGAAAAACCGCACCAAGGGCAATATCGTCATTTGTCTTGACGGTGTCGAAATGGGCCAAAATTTGGCAGGTCGATTGGAAAGGGCTCGAGAAATTGGACTCGGGACACATACCCGGGATCATGAGATTTTAGCCAAATTCCTTCCTCTAGGCCTCCGAATAATTAATTTTCGTATCAATTATATCAGGCTGAAGAAGTTTTGGACAAAAAATTATCAAAGAAAAATCGCACCAGGGGCAATTTTGTCATTTGTCGCGACGGTGTCGGAATGGGCCGAAATTTGTTAGGTTGATTGGAAACGGCTCTAGAAATTGGACTCGGGGCACAAACTCGGGATCATGGGATTTTAGCCAAATTCCTTCGTTTAGGCCTCCCAATATTTAATTACCGCGTTAACTATGTTAGGTTGAAGAAGTGTTAGACAGAAAATTAACAGAGACAAACCGCACCAGGTGAAATTTCTTCATTTGTCGCGACGTTGTCGAAATGGGCCGAAATTTAGCAGGTTGATTGGAAACGGCCCCAGAAATTAGACTCAGGACACAAACTCGGGGTCACGGGATTTTAGCCAAATTCCTACGTTTAGGCCTCCGAATAATTAATTTTCGTAATAATTATGTCAGGTTGAAGAAGTGTTGGACAGAAAATTGACAAAGATAAACCGCACCAGGGAAAATTTCGTCATTTGTCGCGACGGTGTCGGAATGGGCCGAAATTTGGCAGGTTGATTGGAAACGACCCGAGAAATTGGAGTCCGAGCACGGACCCTGGATCACGGGATTTTATCCAAATTCCATCATTTAGGCCACTGAATAATTAATTTTCATATTAATTATGTCAGGTTGAAGAAGTGTTGGACAGAAAATTAACAACGCCAAAACCACACCAGGGGCAATTTTGTCATTTGTCGCGACGATGTTGGAATGAGCCGAAATTCGGCAGGTTGATTGGAAATGGCGCTAGAAATTGGACTCGGTGCACAGACCCGGGATCACAGGATTTTAGCCAAATTCCTTCGTTTAGGCCTCCGAATATTTAATTTCCGCATTAATTATGTCAGGTTGAACAAGTGTTGGACAGAAAATTAACAGAGACAAACTGCACTAGGGGAAATTTCTTCATTTGTCGCGACTTTGTCGGAATGGGGGGAAATTTGGCAGGTTGATTGGAAACGTCCCCAGAAATTGGACTCAGGGCACAGACCTAGGATCACGGGATTTTAGCCAAATTCCTACGTTTAGGCCTCCGAATAATTAATTTTCGCATTAATTATGTCCGGTTGAAGAATAGTTTGACAGAAAATTAATAAAGAAAAACCGCACAAGAGGCAATTTCGTCATATGTGGCGACGGTGTCGGAATGGGCCAAAATTTGGCTGGTTGACTGGAAATGGCCCCAGAAATTGGACTCAAGGCGCAGACCCGGGATCATGGGATTTTAGCCAAATTCCTTCGAATAGGCTTCCGAATAATTAATTTCCGTATTAATTATGTCAGGCTAAAGAAGTTTTGGACAGAAAATTAATAAAGAAAAACCGCACCAGGGGCAATTTCGTCATTTGTCGCTACGGCATCAAAATGGGCTGATATTTGGAAGGTTGATTGGAAACGGCCCCAGAAATTAGAGTGGGGGACAGACACATGATCATGAGATTTTAGCCAAATTCCTTCATTTAGGTCTCTGAATAATTAATTTCAGTATTAATTATGTTAGGTTGAAGAAGTGCTGGGCATAAAATTAACAACGCAAAACCGCATCAGGGGCAATTTCATCATTTGTCGCGACGGTGTTGAAATGGGCCGAAATTTGGCAGGTTGATTGGAAATGGCACCAGAAATTGGACTGGGGCACAGACCCGGGATCACGGGATTTAAGCCAAATTCCTTCATTTAGGCCTCCGAATAATTAATTTCCGTATTAAATATGTTAGATTGAAGATGTGTTGGACAGAAAAATAACAACGTAAAACTGCACCAGAGGCAATTTCGTCATTTGTCGCGACAGTGTCGAAATGGGCTGAAATTTAGCAGGTTGATTGGAAACGGCCCCAGAAATTGGACTTGGGGCACAGACCAGGGATCACGGGATTTTAGTCAAATTCCTTCGTTTAGGCCTCTAAATAATTAATTTCTGTATTAATTATGTCAGGTTAAAGATGTGTTGGACAGATAATTAACAAAGAAGAACCACACCAAGGGCAATTTCGTCATTTGTCACGACGGTGTCGGAATGGGCCGAAATTTGGCAGGTTGATTGGAAAGGGCTCGAGAAATTGGACTCGGGACACATACCCGGGATCATGGGATTTTAGCCAAATTCCTTCATCTAGTCCTCCAAATAATTAATTTATGTATCAATTATATCAGGCTGAAGAAGTTTTGGACAGAAAATTATCAGAGAAAAACCACACCAGGAGCAATTTTGTCATTTGTCGCGACGTTGTTGAAATGGGCCGAAATTTGGCAGGTTGATTGGAACGGCCCCAGAAATTGGACTCGGGGCACAGACCCGGGATCACGGGGTTTTAGCCAAATTCCTTCGCTTAGGCCTTCGAATAATTAATTTCCGTATTAATTATGTCAGGTTGAGAAGTGTTGGACTACAAATTAACAACGCAAAACCGCACCAGGGGCAACTTTTTCATTTGTCGCGACAGTGTCGGAATGGGTCGAAATTTGGTAGGTCGATTGGAAACGGCCCCAGAAATTGGAGTCGGGGCACAGACCCGAGATCGCGGGATTTTAGCCAAATTTCTTCATTTAAGCCTCCGAATAATTAATTTTCGTATTAATTATGTGAGGTTGAAGAAGTGTTGGACATAAAATTAACAACGCAAAACCGCACCGGGGGCAATTTCGTCATTTGTCGCGACGGTGTCGGAATGGGCCGTAACTTGGAAACGGCCCCAGAAATTGGACTCGGGGCATAGACCTGGGATCACGGGAGTTTAGCCAAATTCCTTCGTTTAGGCTTCCGAATAATTAATTTTCGTATTAATTATGTCGGGTTGAAGATGTGTTTGAGTGAAAATTAACAACACAAAACCGCACTAGGGGCAATTTTGTCATTTGTCGCGACGGTGTCGGAATGGACCGAAATTTGGCAGGTAGATTGGAAACGACCCTAGAAATTTGAGTCGTGGCACAAACCCGGGATCGTGGGATTTTAGCCAAATTCCTTCGTTTAGGCTTCCGAATAATTAATTTCCGTATTGATTATGTCAGGTTGAAAAAGTGTTGGACAGAAAATTAATAAAGAAAAACAGCAATAGGGGCAAATTCGTCATTTGTCGCGACGGTGTCGGAATAGGCTGAAATTTAGCAGGGTGATTGGAAACGGCCCGAGAATTTGGACTTCGGGCACAGACCCGGGATCACGGGATTGTAGCCAAATTCCTTCGTTTAGGCCTTCGAATAATTAATTTCCGTATTAATTATGTCAGGTTGGAGATGTGTTGGACTGAAAATTAACAACGCAAAACCGCACCAGGGACAATTTTGTTATTTGTCGCGACGGTGTCGGAATGGGGCGAAATTTGACAGGTTGATTGGAAACAGCCCTAGAAATAGGAATTGGGGCACAGACCCGGGATCACGGGATTTTAGTCAAATTCCTTCGTTTAGACCTCCGAATAATTAATTTCCATATTAATTAAGTCAGGTTGAAGAACGGTTGGACAGAAAATTAACAAAAAAAAAATCGCACCTGAGGCAATTTCGTCATTTGTCACGACGATTTCGGAATGGGCCGAAATTTGGTAGGTTGATTGGAAATGGCCCCAGAAATTGGACTCGGGCCACAGACCCAGGATCTCGGGATTTTAGCCAAATTCCATCGTATAGGCCTCCGAATAATTAATTTTCGTATTAATTATGTCAGGCTGAAAATGTGTTGGACAGGAAATTAATAAAGAGAAACCGCACCTGGGGAAATTTTGTCATTTGTCATGACGGTGTCGAAATGAGCCGAAATTTGGAAGGTTGATTGGAAACGGCCCCAGTAATTTGAGTCAGGGCACAGACCCTGGATCACGGGATTATAGCCAAATTTTTTCATTTAGGCCTCCGAATAATTATTTTCCGTATTAATTATGTAAGGTTGGAGAAGTGTTGGATAGAAAATTAACAACGCAAAATCACACCAGGGGCAATTTCGTCATTTGTCACGACGGTGTCAGAATGGGCCGAAATTTAACAGGTTGATTGGAAACGGCCCGAGAAATTGGAGTCGGGGCACATACCCATGATCACGGGATTTTAGCCAAATTCCTTAGTTTAGGCCTCCGAATAATTAATTTCTGTATTAATTATGTCAGGTTGAAGATGTGTTGGACAGAAAATTAACAACACAAAATCGAACCAGAGGCAATTTTGTCATTTGTCGTGACGGTGTCATAATGGACCGAAATTTGGCAGGTTGATTGAAACGGCCCCAGAAATTGGACTCAGGGCACAGACCCGGGATCACAGGATTTTAGCCAAATTCCTTCGTTTAGGCCTCCGAATAATTAATTTTCGTATTAAATATGTCAGGTTGAAGATGTGTTGGATAGAAAATTAACAACGCAAAACCGCACCAGGGGCAATTTTTTCATTCGTCGCGACAGTGTCGGAATGGGCAGAAATTTTGCAGGTTGATTGGAAACGACCCCTGAAATTGGACTTGAGGCACAGACCAGGGATCTTGGGATTTTAGTCAAATTCGTTCGTTTAGGCCTCTGAATAATTAATTTCCGTATTAATTATGTCAGGTTGAAGATTTGTTGGACAAAAAATTAGCAAAGAAAAACCGCACCAAGGGCAATTTTTGGTTTGTCGCGATGGTGTCGGAATCGGCCGAAATTTGGAAGGTTGATTGGAAACGGCCCGAGAAATTGGACTCGGGGCACATACCCGGGATCACGGGATTTTAGCCAAATTCCTTCATCTTGACCCCCGAATAATTAATTTCCGTATTAATTCTGTCAGGTTGAAGAAGTTTTGGACAGAAAATTATCAAAGAAAAACCGTACTAGGGGCAATTTTGTCATTAGTCGCAACAGTGTCAAAATGGGTCAAAATTTGGCAGGTTTATTGGAACGGTCCCAGAAATTGGAGTCGAGGCACAGACCCGGGATCACGGGATTTTAGCCAAATTCCTTCGCTTAGGCATCCGAATAATTAATTTTTGTATTAATTATGTCAGGTTGAAGAAGGGTTGGATTGAAAATTAACAACGCAAAACCGCACTAGGGGCAATTTTGTCATTTGTCACGACGATGTCGGAATGGGTCAAAATTTGGCAAGTTGATTGGAAACAGCCCCAAAAATTGGAGTCGGGGCACAGACCCGGGATCACAGGATTTTAGCTAAATTCCTTCATTTTGGCCTCCGAATAATTAATTTCGATATGAATTATGTGAGCTTGAAGAAGTGTTGGACAGAAAATTAGCAAAGACAAACTGGACCAGGGGAAATTTCGCCATTTGTCTCGATGATGTTGGAATGGGCCGAAATTTGGCTTGTTGATTGGAAACGGCCCGAGAAATTGGACTCGGGACACATACCCGGATCACGGGATTTTAGCCAAATTCCTTCGTTTAGGCCGCCGAATAAATAATTAATTTCCACATTAATTACATCAGGCTGAAGAAGTGTTGGACAGAAAATTAACAAAGAAAAATTGCACCAGAGGCAATTTCGTCATTTGTCCCAACGGTGTCGGAATGGGCTGAAATTTGGCAGGTTCATTAGAAACGGCCCCAGAAATTGGACTCAGGGCACAGACCCGGGATCACAGGATTTTAGCCAAATTCCTTCCTTTAGGCCTTCGAATAATTAATTTCGATATTAACTATGTGAGCTTGAAGAAGTGTTGGACAGAAAATAAACAAAGACAAACTACACCAGGGGAAATTTCATCATTTGTCTCGATGGTGTCGGAATGGACTGAAATTTGGCAGGTTGATTGGAAACGGCCCCAGAAATTGGACTCAGGGTACAGTCCCGGGATAACGGGATTTTAGCCAAATTCATTCGTTTAGGCCTCCGAATAATTAATTTCCGTATTAATTATGACAAGTTGAAGAAGTGTTGAACAAAAAATTAACAAAGAGAAATCGCACCAGGGGCAATTTCGTCATTTGTCGCGACGGTGTTGGAATGGGCCGAAATTTGGTAGGTTGACTGGAAACGGCCCTAGAAATTGGACTCAGGGAACAGACTCGGGATCACGGGATTTTTGCCAAATTTCTTCGTATAGGCCTCTGAATAATTAATTTTCGTATTAATTATGTCAGGCTGAAGAAGTGTTGGACTGAAAATTAACAAAGAAAAACCCCACCTAGGGCAATTTTGTCATTTGTCGCGACGGTATCGAAATGGGCCGAAATTTGGCAGGTTGATTGGAAATGGCCCCAGAAATGGAGTAGGGGCACAGACCCGGGATCACGGGATTTTAGCTAAATTCCTTCATTTACGCCTCCGAATAATTAATTTCCGTATTAATTATGTTAAGATGAAGAAGTGTTGGACAGAAAATAAACAAAGAGTAACCGCACCAGGGTAAATTTCATCCTTTGTCGCGACGGTGTCGGAATGGGCCGAAATTTGGCAGGTTGTTTGGAAATGGCCCGAGAAATAGGAGTCGGAGCACACACCCGGGATCACGGGATTTTAGCCTAATTCCTTCGTTTAGGCCACTGAATAATTAATTTCCGTATTAATTATGTCAGGTTGAAGAAGTGTTGGACAGAAAATTAACAACGCGAAACCGCATCTGGGGCAATTTTGTCATTTGTCGCGACGGTGTCGGAATGGACCGAAATTTGGCCAGTTTACTGGAAACGACCCTAGAAATTGGACTCGGGACACAGACCCGGGATCATGGGATTTTAGCCAAATTCCTTCGTTTAGTCCTCCGACTAATTAATTTCCGTATTAATTATGTCAGGTTGAAGAAGTGTTGGACAGAAAATTAACAGAGACAAACCACACCAGGGAAAATTTAGTCATTTGTCACGACGGTGTCGAAATGGGCCGAAATTTGGTAGGTGGATTGGAAACGGCCCCAGAAATTGAACTCGGGGCACAGACCCGGTATCACGGGTTTTTGCGAAATTCCTTCGTTTAGGCCTCCGAATAATTAATTTCCGTATTATTTATGTCGGGTTGAAGAAGTGTTGGACAAAAAATTAACAAAGAAAAACCGCACCCGGGGAAATTTTGTCATTTGTCATGACGGTATCAAAATGGGCCGAAATTTGGCCGGTTGATTGGAAACGGCCCTAGAAATTGGACTCGGTGTACAAACCTGGGATCACGGGATTTTAGTCAAATTCCTTCATTTAGGCCTTCGAATAATTAATTTCCGTATTAATTATGTTAGGTTGCAAAAGTGTTGGATAGAAAATTAACAACGCAAAATCGCGCCTGGGTCAATTTCGTCATCTGTTGCGACGGTGTCGGAATGGGCCGAAATTTGGCAGGTTGATTGGAAACGGCCCCAGAAATTGGACTCGGGGCACAGACCCGGTATCATGGGATTTTTACGAAATTCCTTCGTTTAGGCCTCTAAATAATTAATTTCCGTATTATTTATGTCGGGTTGAAGAAGTGTTGGACAAAAAATTAACAAAGAAAAACCGCACCCGGGGAAATTTCGTCATTTGTCATGACGGTATTAGAATGGGCCGAAATTTGGCCAGTTGATTGGAAACGGCCCCAGAAATTGGACTCGGGGTACAGACCCGGGATCACGGGATTTTAGTCAAATTCCTTCGTTTAGGCCTTCGAATAATTAATTTCCGTATTAATTATGTCATGACGGTATTAGAATGGGCCGAAATTTGGCCAGTTGATTGGAAACGGCCCCAGAAATTGGACTCGGGGTACAGACCCGGGATCACGGGATTTTAGTCAAATTCCTTCGTTTAGGCCTTCGAATAATTAATTTCCGTATTAATTATGTCAGGTTGCAGAAGTGTTGGATAGAAAATTAACAACACAAAACCGCACCTGGGTCAATTTCGTCATCTATTGCGACGGTGTCGGAATGGGCCGATATTTGGCAGGTTGATTGGAAACGGCCCCAGAAATTGGACTCAGGGTACAGACCCGGGATCACGGGATTTTAGCCAAATTCCTTCGCTTAGGCCTTCGAATAATTATTTTCCGTATTAATTATGTCAGGTTGAAGAAGTGTTGGACTAAAAATTAACAACGCAATACCGCACCAGGGGCAATTTTCTCATTTGTCACGATGGTGTTGGAATGGGTACAAATTTGGTAGGTTGATTGGAAACGGCCCCAGAAATTAGAGTCGGGGCATAGACCCGGGACCACGGGATTTATCCAAATTCCTTCGTTTAGGCCTCCGAATAATTAATTTCCATATTAATTATGTCTGGTTGAAGAAGCGTTGGACAGAAAATTAACAAAGACAAGCCGCACCAGGGAAAATTTCGTTATTTGTCGCGACCGTGTCGGAATAGGTCGAAATTTGGCAGGTTGATTGAAAACGGCCCGAGAAATTGGAGTCAGGGCACGGAGCCTGGATCATTGGATTTTGACCAAATTCCAACGTTTAGACCACCGAATAATTAATTTTCATATTAATTATGTCAGGTTGAAGAAGTGTTGGGCAAAAAATTAACAATGCCAAAACCGCACCCGAGGCAATTTTGTCATTTGTCGCGGCGGTGTCGGAATGGGCCGAAATTCGGTAGGTTGATTGGAAACGACTCTAGAAATTGGACTCGGGGCACAGACTCGGGATCATGGGATTTTTGCCAAATTCCTTCGTTTAGGCCTCCGAATATTTAATTTCCACGTTAATTATGTTAGGTTGATGAAGTGTTGGACAGAAAATTAACAGAGACAAACCGCACCAGGGAAAATTTCTTCATTTGTCGCGACGTTGTCGGAATGGGCCGAAATTTGGCATGTTGATTGGAAACAGCCCCAAAAATTGGACTTAGGGCACAGACTCGGGATCACGGGATTTTAGCCAAATTCCTACGTTTATGCCTCCGAATAATTAATTTCCGTCTTAATTATGTCAGGTTGAAGAAGTGTTGGACAGAAAATTGACAAAGACAAACTGTACCAACGGCAAGTTCGTCATTTGTTGCGACGGCGTCGGAATGGGCCAAAATTTGGCAGGTTGATTGGAAACGACCCGAGAAATTGGAGTCTGGGCACGGACCCTGGATCACGGGATTTTATCCAAATTCCATCGTTTAGGCCACTGAATAATTAATTTTCGTGTTAATTATGTCAGGTTGAAGAAGTGTTGGATAGAAAATTAACAACGTAAAATCGAACCAGAGGCAATTTTGTCATTTGTCGCGAATATGTCGTAATGGGCCGAAATTTGGCAGGTTGATTGGAAACGGCCCCAAAAACTGGACTCGGGGCACAGACCCGGGATCATGGGATTTTAGCCAAATTCCTTCGTTTAGGCCTCCGAATAATTAATTTCCGTATTAAATATGTCAGGTTGAAGATGTGTTGGACAGAAAATTAACAACGTAAAATCGCACCAGGGGCAATTTCGTCATTCGTCGCAACAGTGTTGGAATGGGCAGAAATTTTGCAGGTTGATTGGAAACGACCCCTGAAATTGGACTCGAGGCATAGACCAGGGATCACGGGATTTTAGTCAAATTCCTTCGTCTAGGCCTCTGAATGATTAATTTCCATATTAATTATGTCAGGTTGAAGATGTGTTGGACAAAAAATTAACAAAGAAAAACCGCACCAAGGGCAATTTCTCATTTGTCGCGACGGTGTCGAAATGGGCCGAAATTTAGCAGGTTGATTGGAAATGGCCCTAAAAATTGGACTCGGGGCACATACCCGGGATCATGGGATTTTAGCCAGATTCCTTCGTCTTGACCTCCGAATAATTAATTTCCGTATTAATTATGTCAAGTTGAAGAAGTTTTGGGTAGAAAATTATCAAAGAAAAACCGCACCAAGGGCAATTTTCTCATTTGTCGTGATGGTGTCAGAATGGGTTGAAATTTGGCAGGTTGATTGGAACGGCCCCAGAAATTGGAGTCGGGGCACAGACCCGAGATCACGGGATTTTGGCCAAATTCGTTCGCTTAGGCATCCGAATAATTAATTTCCGTATTAATTATGTTAGGTTAAAGAAGTGTTGGATTGAAAATTAACAACGCAAAACCGCACCAGGGGCAATTTTGTCATTTGTCGCGACGGTATCGGAATGGGCCGAAACTTGGCAGGATGATTGGAAACGGCCCCAGAAATTGGACTCGGTGCACAGACCTGGGATCATAGGATTTTAGCCAAATTCCTTCGTTTTGGCCTCCGAATAATTAATTTCGATATTAATTATGTGAGCTTGAAGAAGTGTTGGACAGAAAATTAACAAAGACAAACCGCACCAGGGGAAATTTCGTCATTTGTCTCGACGTTGTCGAAATGGGCTAAAATTTGGCAGGTTGATTGGAAATGGCCCTAGAAATTGCACTCAAGGCACAGACCCGAGATCATGGGATTTTAGCCAAATTCCTTCGTTTAGGCCTCCGAATAATTAATTTCTGTATTAATTATGTCAAGTTGAAGAAGTGTTGGACAAAAAATTAACAAAGAGAAACCGCACCAGGGGCAATTTTGTCATTTGTCGCGACGGTGTTGGAATGGGCCAAAATTTGGCAGGTTGACTGGAAACGGCCCCAGAAATTGGACTCGGGGCACACACCCGGGGTCACGGGATTTTTGCCAAATTTCTTCGTATAGGCCTTTGAATAATTAATTTTCGTATTAATTGTGTCAGGCTGAAGAAGTGTTGGGCAGAAAATTAACAAAGAAAAACCTCACCTAGGACAATTTTGTCATTTGTCGCGACGGTGTCGAAATGGGCCGAAATTTGGCAGGTTGATTGGAAATGGGCCCAGAAATTGGAGTATGGGCACAGACCCGGGATCACGGGATTTTAGCCAAATTTCTTCATTTAGACCTCTAAATAATTAATTTTCGTATTAATTATTTCAGGTTGAAGAAGTGTTGGACATAAATTAACAACACAAAACCGCACTAGGGGCAATTTCATCATTTGGCGCGGTGGTGTCGGAATGGGCTGAAATTTGGCAGGTTGATTGAAAACGGCCACAGAAATTGGACTCGGGGCACAGACCCCGGATCACGGGATTTTAGCCAAAATCCTTCTACTAGGCCTCCGAATAATTAATTTCCATATTAATTATGTCAGGTTAAAGATGTGTTGGACAAAAAATTAACAACGCAAAACCGCACTAGGGGCAATTTCTTTAGTTGTCGCGACGGTGTCAGAATGGGCTGAAATTTGACATGTTGATTGGAAACGGCCCTAGAAATTGGACTCGGGGTACAGACCCGAGATCACGGGATTTTAGCCAAGTTCCTTCGTTTAGGCCTCCGAATAATTAATTTTCATATTAATTATGTCAGATTGAAGAAGTGTTAGATAGAAAAACAAAGAAAAATCGCACCAAGGGCAATTTCGTCATTTGTGGCAACGGTGTCGGAGTGGGCCAAAATTTGGCAAGTTGTTTGGAAATGGCCCCTGAAGTTGGACTCGGGGCAAAGACTCGGGATCACGGGATTTTAGTCAAATTCCTTCGTTTAGGCCTCTGAATAATTAACATTCGTATTAGTAATGTCAGGTTGAGGATGTGTTGGACAAAAAATTAACAAAGAAAAATCGCACCAGGGGCAATTTCATCATTTGTCGCGACGGTATCGGAATGGGCCGAAATTTGGTAGGTTGATTCGAAATGGCCCGAGAAATTGGACTCGAGGCACATACCTGGAATCAAGGGATTTTAGCCAAATTCCTTCATCTTGACCTCCGAATAATTAATTTCCGTATTAATTATGTCAGGTTAAAGAAGTTTTGGATAGAAAATTATCAAAGAAAAATCGCCCCAGGGGCAATTTTGTCATTTGTCACGACGGTGTCGAAATGGATCGAAATTTCGCTGGTTGATTGGAACGACCCCAGAAATCTGACTCGGGGCACAGACCCGGGATCACGGGATTTTAGCCAAATTCCTTCGCTTAGGCATCCGAATAATTAATTTTCATATTAATTATGTCAGGTTGAAGAAGGGTTGGATTGAAAATTAACAACGCAAAACCGCACCAGGGGCAATTTTGTCATTCGTCGCGACGGTGTTGGAATGGGCCGAAATTTGGCAGGTTGACTGGAAACAGCCCAGAAATCGGACTCGGGGCACAGACCCGGGATCACGGGTTTTTGCCAAAATTCTTCGTATAGGCCTCCGAATAATTAATTTCCGTATTAATTATGTCAGGCTAAAGAAGTGTTGGACAGAAAATTAACAAAGAAAAACCCCAAAAATGGGCTGAAATTTGGAAGGTTATTGGAAACGACCCTAGAAATTGGACTCCGGGCACAGACCCGGAATCGCGGGATTTTAGCCAAATTCGTTCGTTTAGGCCTTCGAATAATTAATTTCCATATTAATTATGTCAAGTTGAAGAAGTGTTGGACAAAAAATTAACAGAGAGAAGCCGCACCAAGGTCAATTTCGTCATTTGTCGCGACGGTGTTGGAATGGGCCAAAATTTGGCAGGTTGACTGGAAACAGCCCAGAAATCGGACTCTGGGCACAGACCCGGGATCACGGGTTTTTGCCAAAATTCTTCGTATAGGCCTCCGAATAATTAATTTTCGTATTAATTATGTCAGGCTAAAGAAGTGTTGGATAGAAAATTAACAAGGAAAAACCCCACCTAGGGCAATTTTCTCATTTGTCTTGACGGTGTCAAAATGGGCCGAAATTTGGCAGGTTGATTGGAAATGGCCCCAGAAATTAGAGTAGGGGCACAGACCCGGGATCACGGGATTTTAGCCAAATTTTTTCATTTAGGCCTCTGAATAATTAATTTCTGTATTAATTATTTCAGGTTGAAGAAGTGTTGGACATAAAATTAACAACGCAAAACCGCACCAGGGGCAATTTCGTCATTTGGCGCGAAGGTGTCGGAATGGGCCGAAATTTGGCAGGTTGATTGAAAACGGCCCCAGAAATTGGACTCGGGGCAGAGACCCCGGATCACGGGACTTTTGCCAAATTCCTTCTACTAGGCCTCCGAATAATTAATTTCCATATTAATTATGTCAGGTTAAAGATGTGTTGGACAAAAAATGAACAACGCAAAACCGCACTAGGGGCAATTTCTTTATTTGTCGCAACGGTGTCGAAATTGGCCGAAATTTAGCAGGTTGATTGGAAATGGCCCCAGAAATTGGTCTCAATGCACAGACTCAGGATCACGGGATTTTAGCCAAATTCCTACGTTTAGTACTCCGAATAATTAATTTTCGTCTTAATTATGTCAGGTTGAAGAAGTGTTGGACAGAAAATTGACAAAGACAAACCGCACCAAGGGTAATTTCTCATTTGTCGCGACGGTGTCGAAATGGGCCGAAATTTGGCAGGTTGATTGGAAACGTCCCGAGAAATTGGACTCTGGGCACAGACCCGGGATCACGGGATTTTAGCCAAATTCCTTCGTCTTGACCTCCGAATAATTAATTTTCGTATTAAATATGTCAGGTTGAAGAAGTTTTGGATAGAAAATTGTCAAAGAAAAACTGAACCAGGGGCAATTTTGTCATTTGTCGCGACGGTGTCGGAATGGGCCGAAATTTGGCAGGTTGATTGGAACGGCCCCAGAAATTTGACTCGGGGCACAGACTCGGGATTACAGGATTTTAGCTAAATTCCTTTCCTTAGGCATCCAAATAATTAATTTTCGTATTAATTATGTCAGGTTGAAGAAGTGTTGGATTGAAAATTAACAACGCAAAATTGCACCAGGGGTAATTTTGTCATTTGTCACGATGGTGTCGGAATGGGCAAAAATTCGGCAGGTTGATTGGAAAAGGCCCCAGAAATTGGAGTCGGGGCACAGACCCGGGATCACAGGATTTTGGCCAAATTCCTTCATTTTGGCCTCCGAATAATTAATTTCGATATTAATTATGTGAGCTTGAAGAAGTGTTGGACAGAAAATTAACAAAGACAAACCGCACCAGGGGAAATTTCGTCATTTGTCTCGACGTTGTCGAAATGGGCTAAAATTTGGCAGGTTGATTGGAAATGGCCCTAGAAATTGCACTCAAGGCACAGACCCGAGATCATGGGATTTTAGCCAAATTCCTTCGTTTAGGCCTCCGAATAATTAATTTCTGTATTAATTATGTCAAGTTGAAGAAGTGTTGGACAAAAAATTAACAAAGAGAAACCGCACCAGGGGCAATTTTGTCATTTGTCGCGACGGTGTTGGAATGGGCCGAAATTTGTCAGGTTGACTGGAAACGGGCCCAGACATTGGACTCGGGGCACAGACCCGGGATCACGGGTTTTTGCCAAATTTCTTCGTATAGGCCTCCAAATAATTAATTTCCGTATTAATTATGTCAGGCTAAAGAAGTGTTGGACAGAAAATTAACAAAGAAAAACCCCACCTAGGGCAATTTTGTCATTTGTCGCGACGGTGTCGAAATGGGCCGAAATTTGGCAGGTTGATTGGAAATGGCCCTAGAAATTGGAGTAGGGGCACAAATCCGGGATCACGGGATTTTAACCAAATTTCTTCGTTTAGGCCTCTGAATAATTAATTTCCGTATTAATTATTTCAGGTTGAAGAAGTGTTGGACATAAAATTAACAACGCAAAACCGCACAAAGGGCAATTTCATCATTTGGCGCGGCAGTGCCGGAATGGGCCGAAATTTGGCAGGTTGATTGAAAACGGCCCCAAAAATTGGACTCGGGGCACAGACCCCGGATCACAGGATTTTAGCCAAATTCCTTCTATTAGGCCTCCGAATAATTAATTTCCTTATTAATTATGTCAGGTTAAAAATGTGTTGGACAAAAAATTAACAATGCAAAACAGCTCTAGGGGCAATTTCTTTATTTGTCGCGACGATGTCGGAGTGGGCCGAAATTTGGCAGGTAGATTGGAAACGACCCCAGAAATTGGACTAGGGGTACAGACCCGGGATCACGGGATTTTAGTCAAGTTCCTTCGTTTAGGCCTCCGAATAATTAATTTCGATATTAATTATGTGAGCTTGAAGAAGTGTTGGACAAAAAATTAACAAAGACAAACCGCACCAGGGGAAATTTCGTCATTTGTCTCGACATTGTCGGAATGGGCTGATATTTGGCAGGTTGATTGGAAACGGCCCCAGAAATTGCACTCAAGGCACAGACCCGGGATCACGGGATTTTAGCCAAATTCCTTCGTTTAGGCCTCCGAATAATTAATTTTCGTATTAATTATGTCAAGTTGAAAAAATGTTGGACAAAAAATTAACAAAGAGAAACCGCATCAGGGGCAATTTCGTCATTTGTCGCGACGGTGTTGGAATGGGCCGAAATTTGGCAGGTTGACTGGAAACGGGCCCAGAGATTGGACTCGGGGCACCGGCCCGGGATCACGGGTTTTTGCCAAATTTCTTCGTATAGGCCTCCAAATAATTAATTTCCGTATTAATTATGTCATGCTAAAGAAGTGTTGGACAGAAAATTAACAAAGAAAAACCCCACCTAGGGCAATTTTGTCATTTGTCGCGACGGTGTCGAAATGGGCCGAAATTTGGCAGGTTGATTGGAAATGGCCCTAGAAATTGGAGTAGGGGCACAAATCCGGGATCACGGGATTTTAACCAAATTTCTTCGTTTAGGCCTCTGAATAATTAATTTCCGTATTAATTATTTCAGGTTGAAGAAGTGTTGGACATAAAATTAACAACGCAAAACCGCACCAGGGGCAATTTCATCATTTGGCGCGGCAGTGCCGAAATTTGTCAGGTTGATTGAAAACGGCCCCAAAAATTGGACTCGGGGCACAGACCCCGGATCACTGGATTTTAGCCAAATTCCTTCTATTAGGCCTCCGAATAATTAATTTCCTTATTAATTATGTCAGGTTAAAAATGTGTTGGACAAAAAATTAACAATGCAAAACTGCTCTAGGGGCAATTTCTTTATTTGTCACGACGGTGTCGGAATGGGCTGAAATTTGGCAGGTAGATTGGAAACGGCCCCAGAAATTGGACTAGGGGTACAGACCCGGGATCACGGGATTTTAGTCAAGTTCCTTCGTTTAGGCCTTCGAATAATTAATTTTCATATTAATTATGTCAGATTGAAGAAGAGTTGGATAGAAAATTAACAAAGAAAAATCGCACGAAGGGCAATTTTGTCATTTGTCGCGACGGTGTCGGAATGGGCCGAAATTTGGCAGGTTGATTAGAAATGACCCCAGAAATTGGACTCGGGGCAAAGACTCGGGATCACGGGATTTTAGTCAAATTCCTTCATTTAGGCCTCTGAATAATTAACTTTCGTATTAATAATGTCAGGTTGAGGATGTGTTGGACAGAAAATTAACAAAGAAAACCGCACCAGGGGCAATTTCGTCATTTGTCGCGACGGTGTCGGAATGGGCCGAAATTTGGCAGGTTGATTGGAAACGGCCCGAGAAATTGGACTCAGGGTACATACTCGGGATCACTGGATTTTAGCCAAATTCCTTCATTTAGGCCGCCGAATAATTAATTTTCGCATTAATTACGTCAGGCCGAAGAAGTGTTGGAAAGAAAATTAACAAAGAAAAATTACACCAGAGGCAATTATGTTATTTGTCACGACGTTGTCGTAATTGGCCAAAATTTGGCAGGTTGATTGGAAACGGCCCGAGAAATTGGAGTCGGGGCATAGACTCGGGATCACGGGATTTTAGCCAAATTCCTTCGTTTAGGCCTCCGAATAATTAATTTCTATATTAATTATGTCAGATTGAAGAAGTGTTGGACTGAAAATTAACAACGCAAAACCGCACCAGGAGCAATTTCGTCATTTGTCGCGACGGTGTCAGAATGGGCCGAAATTTAGCATGTTGATTGGAAACGGCCCCAGAAATTGGAGCAGGGGCACAGACCCGGGATCATGGGATTTTAGTTAAATTCCTTCGTTTAGTCCTCAAAATAATTAATTTTCATTTTAATTATGTCAGGTTGAAGAAGTGTTGGACATAAAATTAACAACGCAAAATCGCATCAAGGAGAATTTCGTCATTTGTCGGGACGGTATCGGAATGGGCCGAAATTTGGCAGGTTGTTTGGAAACGGCCCGAGAAATTGGAGTCGGAGAACATACCTGGGATCACGAGATTTTAGCCTAATTCCTTCGTTTAGGCCACTGAATAATTAATTTTCGTATTAATTATGTCAAGTTGAAGAAATGTTGGACAGAAAATTAACAACGTGAAACCGCATTTGGGGCAATTTTGTCATTTGTCGCGACAGTGTCGGAATGGACCGAAATTTGGCAGGTTTATTGGAAACGACCCTAGAAATTGGACTCGGGGCACAGACTCGGGATCACGGGATTTTAGCCAAATTCCTTCGTTTAGGCTTTTGAATAATTAATTTCCGTATTAATTATGTCAGGTTGAAGAAGTGTTGGACATAAAATTAACAACGCAAAATCGCACCAGGGGCAATTTCGTCATTTGTCGCGACGGTGTCGGAATGGGGCGAAATTTGGCAGGTTGATTGGAAACGACCCCAGAAATTGGAATCATGGCATAGATTCGGGATCACGGGATTTTAGCCAAATTCCTTCAATTAGGCCTCCGAATAATTAATTTTCGTATTATTTATGTCAGGTAGAAGATGTCTTGGACAGAAAATTAACAAAGAAAAACCGCACTAGGGGCAATTTCGTCATTTGTCGCGACGGTGTCGGAATGGGCCGAAATTTGGTAGGTTGATTGGAAACGGCCCGAGAAATTGGACTCGGGGCACATACCCGGGATCACGAGATTTCAGCCAAATTCCTTCGTTTAGGCTCCGGATAATTAATTTTCGTATTAATTATGTTAGGCTGAAGAAGTTTTGGACAGAAAATTAACAAGGAAAAATCACACCAGGGGCAATTTTTTCATTTGTCGCGACGGTGTCGGAATGGACCGAAATTTGGTAGGTTGATTGGAAACTGCCCGAGAAATTGGACTCGAGGCACATATCGGGGATCATGAGATTTTAGCCAAATTCCTTTGTTTAGGCCTCCGAATAATTAATTTTCGTATAAATTATGTGAGGTCGAAGAAGTGTTGGACAAAAAATTAACAACGCAAAATTGCACCAGGGGTAATTTTGTCATTTGTCGCGATGGTGTCAGAATGGGCTGAAATTTGGCAGGTTGACTGGAAACGACCGTAGAAATTGGACTCGGGGCACAGACCCGGGATCACGGGATTTTAGCCAAATTCCTTCGTTTAGGCCTCTGAATATTTAATTTCCGTATTAATTATGTCAGGTTGAAGAAGTGTTGCACAGAAAATTAACAGAGACAAACCGCACCAGGGGAAATTTCGTCATTTATCGTGACTTTGTCGGAATGGGCCGAAATTTGGCATGTTGATTGGAAACGGCCCTAGAAATCGGGCTTCGGGCCTAGACCCGAGATCACGAGATTTTATCCAAATTCCTTTATTTAGGCCTCCGAATAATTCATTTTCGTATTAATTATGTCAGGTTGAAGAAGTGTTGGACAAAAAATTAACAAAGAAAAACAACACCACCGACAATTTTGTCATTTGTCACGACGGAGTCGGAATGGGTTGAAATTTGGCAGGTTGATTGGAAATGGCCCCAGAAATTGGACTCGGGCGCAGACTCGGGATCACGGGATTTTAGCCAAATTCTTTCGTTTAAGCTCCCGAATAATTAATTTTCGTATTAATTATGTCAGGTTGAAGATGTGTTGGACAGAAAATTAACAACGCAAACCGCACCCGGGGCAATTTCGTCATTTGTCAAGACGATGTCGGAATGAGCCTAAATTTGGCAGGTTGATTGGAAACGGCCCGAGAAATTGGAGTCGGGGCACAGACTCGGGATCACGGGATTTTAGCCGAATTCCTTCGTTTAGGCCCTCGAAAAATTATTTCCGTATAAATTATGTCAAGTTGAAGAAGTGTTGGATAGAAAATTAACAACGCAAAACCGCTCCAGGAGCAATTTCGTCATTTGTCACGACAGTGTTGGAATGGGCCGAAATTTGGCAGGTTGATTGGAAATGGCCCGAGAAATTGGACTCGGGGCACAGACCCGGGATCATGGGATTTTAGCCAAACTCCTTCGTTTAGGCCTTAAAATAATTAATTTTCGTTTTAATTATGTCAGGTTGAAGAAGTGTTGGACATAAAATTTACAACGCAAAACCGCATCAAGGAAAATTTCATCATTTGTTGCGACGGTATCGGAATGGGCCGAAATTTGGCAGGTTGTTTGGAAACGGCCCTAGAAATTGGAGTCGGGCACAGACCCAGGATCATGGGATTTTAGCCAAATTCCTTCATTTAGGCCTCCGAATAATTAATTTTTGTATTAATTATGTCAGGTTGAAGATGTGTTTGAGGAAAATTAACGACGCAAAACCGCACTAGGGGCAAATTCGTCATTTATTGCGACGGTGTCCAAATGGGTCGAAATTTGGAAGGTTGATTGGAAACGGCCCTAGAAATTGGAGTCGGGGCACAAACTCGGGATTAGGGGATTTTGGCCAAATTCCTTTGTTTAGGCCTCCGAATAATTTTTTTCGTATTAATTATGTCAGGTTGAAGAAGTGTTGGACAGAAAATTAACAACGCAAAACCACACCAGGGGCAATTTCGTCATTTGTCGCGACAGTGTTGGAATGGGCCGAAATTTGGCAGGTTGATTGGAAACGGCCCGAGAAATTGGAGTCGGGGCACATACCCAGGATCACGGGATTTTAGCCAAATTCCTTAGTTTAGGCCTCCGAATAATTAATTTTTGAATTAATTATGCCAGGCTGAAGATGTGTTGGACAGAAAATTAACAACACAAAATCGAACCAGGGGCAATTTTATCATTTGTCGCGAATGTGTTGTAATGGGCTGAAATTTGGCAGGTTGATTGGAAACGGCCCCAGAAATTGGACTCGGGGGCACGTACCCGGGATTGCGAGATTTTAGCCAAATTCCTTCGTTTAGGCCTCCGAATAATTAATTTTCATATTAAATATGTCAGGTTGAAGTGTGTTGGACAGAAAATTAGCAACGCAAAACCTCACCAGGGGCAATTTCGTCATTTGTCGCGACAGTGTCGGAATGTGCAGAAATTTGGCAGGTTGATTGGAAACAGCCCCTGAAATTGTACTCGAGGCACAGACCAGGGATCACGGGATTTTAGTCAAATTCCTTCATTTAGGCCTCTAAATGATTAATTTTCGTATTAATTATGTTAGGTTGAAGATGTGTTTGACAGAAAATTAACAAAGAAAAACCGCACCAAGGGTAATTTCTCATTTGTCGCGACGGTGTCGGAATGGGCCGAAATTTGGCAACTTGAATGCAAACGGCCCGAGAAATTGGACTCTGGGCACATACCCGGGATCATGGGATTTTAGCCAAATTCCTTCGTCTTGACCTCTGAATAATTAATTTCTGTATTGATTATGTCAGGTTGAAGAAGTTTTGGATAGAAAATTATCAAAGAAAAACCACACCAGGGGTAATTTTGTCATTTATCGCGATGGTGTCGGAATGGGTCGAAATTTGGCAGGTTGCGTGGAATGGCCCCAGAAATTGGAGTCGGGGCACAGACCCGGGATCATGGGATTTTAGCCAGATTCCTTCGCTTAGGCATCCGAATAATTAATTTCCGTATTAATTATGTCAGGTTGAAGAAGTGCTGGATTGAAAATTAACAACGCAAACCGCACCAGGGGCAACTTTGTCATTTGTCCCGACGGTGTCGGAATGGGACAAATTTGGCCCGTTGATTGGAAAAGGCCCCAGAAATTGGAGTCGAGGTACAAACCCGGGATCGCAGGATTGTAGCCAAATTCCTTCGTTTTGGCCTTCGAATAATTAATTTCGATATTAATTATGTGAGCTTGAAGAAGTGTTGGACAGAAAATTAACAAAGAAAAACCGTACCTAGGGAAATTTCGTCATTTATCTCGATGGTGTTGGAATGGGCTGAAATTTGGCAGGTTGATTGGAAACGGCCCCAAAAATTGGACTCAGGGCACAGACTCGGGATCATGGGATTTTAGCCAAATTCCTTCGTTTAGGCCTCCGAATAATTAATTTTCGTATTAATTATGTCAAGTTGAAGAAGTATTGGACAAAAAATTAACAAAGAGAAATTGCACCAGGGGCAATTTCGTCATTTGTCGCGACGGTGTTGGAATGGGCCGAAAATTGGCAGGTTGACTGGAAACGGCCCCAGAAATTGGACTCGGGGCACAGACCCAGGATCACGGGATTTTTGCCAAATTTCTTCGTATAGGTCACCGAATAATTAATTTTCGTATTAATTATGTCAGGCTAAAGAAGTGTTGGACAGAAAATTAACAAAGAAAAACCCCACTAGGGCAATTTTGTCATTTGTCGCGACGGTGTCAAAATGGGCCGAAATTTGGCAGGTTGATTGGAAATGGCCCTAGAAATTGGAGTAGGGGAACAGACGCGGGATCACGGGATTTTAGCCAAATTTCTTCGTTTAGACCTTTGAATAATTAATTTCCGTATTAACTATTTCAGGTTGAAGAAGTGTTGGACATAAAATTAACAACGCAAAATCGTACCAGGGGCAATTTCGTCATTTGGCGCGACGGTGTCGGAATGGGCCGAAATTTGGCAGGTTGATTGAAAACGGCCCCAGAAATTGGACTCGAAGCACAGACCCCAGATCATGGAATTTTAGGCAAATTCCTTCTATTAGGACTCCGAATAATTAATTTCCATATTAATTATGTCAGGTTAAAGATGTCTTGGACAAAAAATTAACAACGCAAAACCGCACTAGGGGTAATTTTTGTATTTGTCGCGACGGTGTTGGAATGGGCCGAAATTTGGCAGGTTGATTGGAAACGAACCCAGAAATTGGACTCGGGGTACAGAACTGGGATCATGGGATTTTAGTCAAGTTCCTTCGTTTAGGCCTCCGAATAATTAATTTTCATATTAATTTTGTCAGATTGAAGAAGTGTTGGATTGAAAATTAACAAAGAAAAATCGCACCAAGGGCAATTTCGTCATTTGTCGCGACGGTGTCGTAATGGGCCGGAATTTAGCAGGTTGATTTGAAATGGCCCAGAAATTGGACTTGGGGCAAAGACTCGGGATCACGGGATTTTAGACAAATTCCTTTGTTTAGGCCTCTGAATAATTAACTTTCGTATTAATAATGTCAGGTTGAGGATGTGTTGGACAGAAAATTAACAAAGAAAAACCGCGCCAGGGGCAATTTTGTCATCTGTCGCGATGGTGTCGGGATGGACCGAAATTTGGCTTGTTGATTGGAAACGGCCCGAGAAATTGGACTCGGGGCACATACTCGAGATCACGAGATTTCAGCCAAACTCCTTCGTTTAGGCCTCCGAATGATTAATTTTCGTATTAATTATGCTAGGCTGAAGAAGTGTTGGACAGAAAATTAACAAGGAAAAACCGCACCAAGGGCAATTTTTTCATTTGTCGCGATGGTGTCGGAATGGGCCGAAATTTGGTAGGTTGATTGGAAACTGCCCGAGAAATTGGACTCAGGGCACATACCGACATCACGAGATTTTAGCCAAATTCCTTCGTTTAGGCCTCCGAATAATTAATTTTCGTATTAATTATGTCAGGTCGAAGAAGTGTTGGACAGAAAATTAACAACGTAAAACCGCATCAGGGGCAATTTTGTCATTTGTCGCGATGGTGTCGAAATGGGCTGAAATTTGGAAGGTTATTAGAAACAACCCTAGAAATTGGACTCGGGGCACAGACCCGGGATCACGGGATTTTAGCCAAATTCCTTCGTTTAGGCCTCCGAATATTTAATTTCCATGTTAATTATGTCAGGCTGAAGAAGTGTTGCACAGAAAATTAACAGAGACAAACCGCACCAGGGGAAATTTCGTCATTTGTCATGACGTTGTCGGAATGGGCCGAAATTTGGCAGGTTAATTGGAAACGGCCCCAGAAATTGGACTCGGGCGCAGACCCGGGATCATGGGATTTTAGCCAAATTCTTTCGTTTAGGCTCCCGAATAATTAAATTTCGTATTAATTATGTCAGGTTGAAGATGTGTTGGACAGAAAATTAACAACGCAAAACCGCACTAGGGGTAATTTCGTGATTTATCGCGACAGTGTCGAAATTGGCTGAAATTTGGCATGTTGATTTGAAATGGCCCGAGAAATTGGACTCAGGGCATAGTCCCGGGATCACGGGATTTTAGCTAAATTCCTTCATTTAGGCCTTCGAATAATTAATTTCCATATTAATTATGTCAGGTTGAAGATGTGTTGAACAGAATATTAACATAGACAAATCGTACTAGGGGAAATTTCGTTATTTGTCGCGACGGTGTCGGAATGGGCCAAAATTTGGTAGGTTGATTCTAAACGGCCCCAGAAATAGGAGTCGGGGCATAGACCCGAGATCACGGGATTTTAGCCAAATTCCTTCGTATAGGCCTCCGAATAATCAATTTTCGTATTAATCATGTCAGGTTGAAGAAGTGTTGGAAAGAAAATTAACAATGCAAAATCGCACCAAGGGCAATTTCATCATTTGTCGTGACGGTATCGAAATGGGCCGAAATTTGCCAGGTGGATTGGAAATGGCTCTAGTAATTGGACTCGGGGCATAGACCCGGGATCACGGGATTTTAGTCAAATTCCTTCATTTAGGCCTCTGAATAATTAATTTCCGTATTAATTATGTCAGGTTGAAGATGTGTTGGACAGAAAATTAACATCGCAAAATCTCACCAAGGGTAATTTCGTGATTTGTCGCGACAGTGTCGGAATGGGCCGAAATTTGGCAGGTTAATTGGAAACGGCCCCGAAAATTGGACTCAGGATCATGAGATTTTAGCCAAATTCCTTCGTTAAGGCCTCCGAATAATTAATTTCCGTATTAGTTATGTCAGGTTGAAGAAGTGTTGGACAGAAAATTAACAACGGCAAATCGCACCAGGGAAAATTTCGTAATTTGACGCGATGGTGTCGGAATGGGCCGAAATTTGGCACGTTGATTGGAAACGGCCCGAGAAATTGAACTCGGGGCACAGTCCCGGGATCACAGGATTTTATCTAAATTCCTACGTTTAGGCCTCCAAATAATTAATTTCCATATTAATTATGTCAAGTTAAAGATATGTTGGACAGAAAATTAACAACGCAAAACCGCACCAGAGGCAATTTTGTCATTTGTCGCGATGGTGTCGGAATGGGCCGAAATTTAGCAGGTTGATTGGAAACGGCCCCAGAAATTGGAGTTGAGGTACATACCCGGGATCACGAGATTTTAGCCAAATTCCTTCGTTTAGGCCTCCGAATAATTAATTTTTGTATTAATTATGTCAGGTTGAAGAAGTGTTGGACAGAAAATTAACAAAGAAAAATCGCACCAAGGGCAATTTTTTCATTTGTCGTGACAGTGTCGGAGTGGGCCGAAATTTGGCTGGTTGATTGGAAACGACCCCAGAAATTGGAGTTGGGGCACAAACCCGGGATCCTGGGATCTTAGCTAAATTCCTTCGTTTAGGCCTCTGAATAATTAATTTCCATATTAATTATGTCAGGTTGAAGATGTGTTGGACAGAAAATTAACAACACAAAACCTCACCTGGGGTAATTTCGTGATTTGTCTCGACAGTGTCGGAATCGTCCGAAATTTGGTAGGTTGATTGGAAATAGCCCCAGAAACTGGACTCGGGGCATAGACCCGGGATCATGGGATTTTAGTTAAATTCCCCCATTTTGGCCTCTGAATAATTAATTTTCACATTCATTATGTCAGGTAGAAGATGTGTTGGATAGAAAATTAACAAAGAAAAACCGCACCAGGGGCAATTTCGTCATTTGTCGCGACGGTGTCGAAATGGGCCAAAATTTAGTTGGTTGATTGGAAACGGCCCGAGAAATTGGACTCGGGGCACATACCCGGGATCAAGGGATTTTAGCCAAATTCCTTCGTTTAGGCCTCCGAATAAATTAATTTTCGTATTAATTATGTCAGGCTGAAGGAGTTTTGGACAGAAAATTAACAACGACAAATCGCACCAGGGAAAATTTCATCACTTGTCACGACGGTGTCGGAATGGGCCGAAATTTGGAATGTTGATTGGAAACGGCCCGAGAAATTGGACTCGGGGCATAGACTCGGGATCACGGGATTTTAGTCAAATTCCTTGATTTAGGCCTCTGAATAATTAATTTCCACATTAATTATGTCAGGTTGAAGATGTGTTGGACAGAAAATTAACAACGCAAAACCGCACCAGGGGTAATTTCGTGATTTGTCGCGACAGTGTCAGAATGGGCCGAAATTTAGCAGGTTGATTGGAAACGGCCACAAAAATTGGACTCGGGGCACAAACCCGGGATCACGAGATTTTAGCCAAATTCCTTCGTTTAGGCCTCTGAATAATTAATTTCCGTATTAGTTATGTCTGGTTGAAGAAGTGTTGGACGAAAAATTAACAACGACAAACCACACCATGGAAAATTTCGTCATTTGTCGCGACGGTGTCGGAATGGGCCGAAATTTGGCATTTTGATTGGAAACGGCCCGAGAAATTGGACTCGGGGCATATACTCGGGATCATGAGATTTCTGCCAAATTCCTTCGTTTAGGCCTCCGAAGAATTAATTTTCGTATTAATTATCTTAGGCTGAAGAAGTGTTGGACAGAAAATTAACAAGGAAAAACCAAACCAAGGGCAATTTTTTAATTTGTCGCGATGGTGTCAGAATGGGCCGAAATTTGGTAGGTTGATTGGAAACTGCCCGAAAAATTGGACTCGGGGCACATACCCGGGATCACGAGATTTTAGCCAAATTCCTTCGTTTAGGCCTCCGAATAATTAATTTTCGTATTAATTATGTCAGGTCGAAGAAGTGTTGGACAGAAAATTAACAATGCAAAACCGCACCAGGGGCAATTTTATCATTTGTCGCGATGGTGTCGAAATGGGCTGAAATTTGGCAGGTTGATTGGAAACGACCCTAGAAATTGGACTCAGGGCACAGACCCGGGATCATGGGATTTTAGTCAAATTCCTTCATTTAGGCCTCCGAATATTTAATTTTCGTATTAATTATGTCAGGTTGAAGAAGTGTTGCACAAAAAATTAACAGAGATAAACCACACCAGGGGAAATTTCGTAATTTGTCGTGACGTTGTCGGAATGGGCCGAAATTTGGCAGGTTGATTGGAAACGGCCCCAAAAATCGGACTCCGGGCACAGACCCGGGATCACAGGATTTTATCCAAATTCCTTTATTTAGGCCTCTGAATAATTAATTTCCGTATTAATTATGTCAGGGTAAAGAAGTGTTGCACAGAAAATTAACAGAGACAAACTGCACCAGGGGAAATTTCGTCATTTGTCGTGACGTTGTCAGAATGGGCCGAAATTTGGCAGGTTGATTGGAAACGGCCCCAGAAATTGGACTCGGGCGTTGACCCGAGATCACGGGATTTTAGCCAAATTCTTTCATTTAGGCTCCCGAATAATTAATTTTCGTATTAATTATGTCAGGTTGAAGATGTGTTGGACAGAAAATTAACAACGCAAGACCCGCACTAGGGGTAATTTCGTGATTTGTCGCGACAGTGTCAAAATTGGCCGAAATTTGGCATGTTGATTGGAAACAGCCCGAGAAATTGGACTCGGGGCACAGTCCTGGGATCACGGGATTTTACCTAAATTCCTTCGTTTAGGCCTCCGAATAATTGATTTCCATATTAATTACGTCAGGTTGAAGATGTGTTGAACAGAAAATTAACAGAGACAAACCGTACCAGGGGAAATTTTGTTATTTGTCGCGACGGTGTCGGAATGGGCCAAAATTTAGAACGTTGATTGAAAATGGCCCCAGGAATAAGAGTCGGGGTAGAGACCCGGGATCACTGGATTTTAGCCAAATTCGTTCGTATTGGCCTCCGAATAATCAATTTCCGTATTAATTATGTCAGGTTGAAGAAGTGTTGGAAAGAAAATTTACTGAGCAAAACCGCACCAAGGGCAATTTCGTCATTTGTCGTGAAGGTGTCGGGATGGGTCGAAATTTGCCAGGTTGATTGGAAAAGGCAGTAGTAATTGGACACAGGGCATAGACCCGGGATCACGAGATTTTAGTCAACTTCCTTCGTTTAGGCCTCTGAATAATTAATTTCCGTATTAATTATGTCAGGTTGAAGATGTGTCGGACAGAAAATTAACATCGCAAAATCATACCAGGGGTAATTTCGTGATTTGTCACGACAGTGTCGAAATGGGCCAAAATTTGGCAGGTTAATTGGAAATGGCCCCGAAAATTGGACTCTGGGCACAGATCCGGGATCACGAGATTTTAGCCAAATTCCTTCGTTAACGCCTCCGAATAATTAATTTCCGTATTAGTTATGTCAGGTTGAAGAAGTGTTGGCCAGAAAATTAACAACAGTAAATCGCACCAGGGAAAATTTCGTCATTTGTCGCGATGGTGTCGGAATGGGCCGAAATTTGGCATGTTGATTGGAAACGGCCCGAGAAATTGGACTCGGGGCACAGTCCTGGGATCATGGGATTTTATCTAAATTCCTTCGTTTCGGCCTCCAAATAATTAATTTCCATATTAATTATGTCAAGTTGAAGATGTGTTGGACAGAAAATTAGCAACGCAAAATCGCACCAGGGGCAATTTTGTCATTTGTCGCGATGGTGTCAGAATGGGCTGAAATTTAGCAGGTTGATTGGAAACGGCCCCAAAAATTGGAGTCGAGGCACATCCCCGGGATCACGAGATTTTGGCCAAATTTCTTCTTTTAGGCCTCCGAATAATTAATTTTCGTATTAATTATGTCAGGTTGAAGAAGTGTTGGACAGAAAAATAACAAAGAAAAATCGCACCAAGGGCAATTTTTTCATTTGTCGTGACAGTGTCGGAATGGGCCGAAATTTGGCTGGTTGATTGGAAACGACCCCAGAAATTGGAGTCGGGGCACAAACCTGGGATCTTAGCCAAATTCCTTCGTTTAGGCATCTGAATAATTAATTTTCGTATTAATTATGTTAGGTTGAAGATGTGTTGGACAGAAAATTAACAACACAAAACCGCACCTGGGGTAATTTTGTGATTTGTCGCGACAGCATCGGAATCGTCCGAAATTTGGTGGGTTGATTGGAAACAGCTTTAGAAACTGGACTCGGGGCATAGACCCGGGATCACGGGATTTTAGTCAAATTCCCTCGTTTAGGCCTCTGAATAATTAATTTCCACATTAATTATGTCAGGTTGAAGATGTGTTGGATAGAAAATTAACAAAGAAAAACCGCACCAGGGGCAATTTCGTCATTTGTCGCGACGATGTCGAAATGGGCCGAAATTTGGCAGGTTGATTCTAAACGGCCCGAGAAATCGGACTCGGGGCACAAACCTGGGATCAAGGGATTTTAGCCAAATTCCTTCATTTACGCCTCCGAATAATTAATTTTCGTATTAATTATGTCAGGCTGAAGGAGTTTTGGATAGAAAATTAACAACGACAAATCGCACCAGGGAAAATCTCGTCACTTGTCGTGACGGTGTCGGAATGGGCTGAAATTTGGAATGTTGATTGGAAACGGCCCGAGAAATTGGACTCAGGGCATAGACTCAGGATCACGGGATTTTAGTCAAATTCCTTGATTTAGGCCTCGGAATAATTAATTTTCCACATTAATTACGTCAGGTTGAAGATGTGTTGGACAGAAAATTAACAACGCAAAACCGCACCAGGGGTAATTTCGTGATTTGTCGCGACAGTGTCGAAATGGGCCAAAATTTGGCAGGTTAATTGGAAACGGCCCCAGAAATTGGACTCGGGGCATAGACCCGGGATCACGTGATTTTAGCCAAATTCCTTCGTTTAAGCCTCTGAATAATTAATTTCCGTATTAATTATATCAGGTGGAAGAAGTGTTGGACAGAAAATTAACAACGCAAAATCGCACCAGGGGCAATTTTGTCATTTGTCGCGACAGTGTCGGAATTGACCGAAATTCGCCAGGTTGATTGGAAACGGCCCTGGAAATTGGACTCGGGGCATAGACCCAGGATCACGGGATTTTAGCCAAATTCCTTCATTTAGGCCTCCAAATAATTAATTTCCGTATTAATTATGTCAGGTTGAAGAAGTGTTGGACAGAAAATTGACAGAGTCAAACCGCACCTGGGGATATTTAGTTATTTGTTGCGACGGTGTCGGAATGGGCCAAAATTTGGCAGGTTGATTGGAAATGGCCCCAAAAATTGGACTTGGGGTACAGACCCGGGATAACGGAATTTTAGCCAAATTCCTCCGTTTAGGACTTCGAATAATTAATTTTCGTATTAATTATGTTAGGTTGAGAAAGTGTTGGACAGAAAATTAAAAAAGAAAATCCACACCAGGGGCAATTTCGTCATTTTTCCCGACGTTGTCGGAATGGGTCGAAATTTGGCAGGTTGATTGGAAATGGCCCGAGAAATTGGACTTGGGGCACAAACCCGGGATCACGGGATTTCAGCCAAATTCCTTCGTTTAGGCCTCTGAATAATTAATTTTCGTATTAATTATGTCAGGTTGAAGAAGTGCTGGACCGAAAATTAACAAAGAGGAACCGCACCTAGGAAATTTCGTCATTTGTCTCAAAGGTGTCGGAATGGGCCGAAATTTGACAGGTTGATTGGAAACGGCCCCAGAAATTGGAGTCGGGGCACATACCTGGGATCACGGGATTTTAGCCAAATTACATCGTTTAGGCCTTCGAATAATTTATTTCCGTATTAATTATGTTAGGTTGAAGAAGTGTTGGACAGAAAATTAACAGTGCAAAATCGCACCCGGGGCAATTTTGTCATTTGTCGCGACTGCGTCGGAATGGGCCGAAATTTGACAGGTTGATTGGTAATGGCCCTATAAATTGGGGTCGAGGCACAAAACCAGGATCACGGGATTTTAGGCAAATTCCTTCGTTTAGGCCTCCGAATAATTGATTTTCGTATTAATTATGTCAGGTTGAAGAAGTGTTGGACCGAAAATTAACAAAGACAAACCACACTAAAGGAAATTTCATCATTTGTCTCGACGGTGTCGGAATGTGCCGAAATTTGGCAGGTTGATTGGAAACGGCCCGAGAAATTGGAGTCGAGGCACATACCTGGGATCACAGTATTTTAGTCAAATTCCTTCGCTCAGGCCTCCGAATAATTAATTTCCGTATTAATTATGTCAGGTTGAAGAAGTGTTAGACCGAAAATTAACAAAGACAAACCGCACTAGGGGAAATTTCGTCATTTGTCTCGATAGTGTCGGAATGGGCCGAAATTTGGCAGGTTGGTTGGAAACGGCCCGAGAAATTGGAGTCGGGGCACATGCCTGGGATCATGGGATTTTAGCTAAATTCCTTCGTTTAGGCCTCTGAATAATTAATTTATGTATTAATTATGTTAGGTTGAAGAAATGTTGGACAGAAAATTAACAATGCAAAATCGCACGAGGGGCAATTTTGTCATTTGTCGCGACGGTGTCGGAATGGGCCAAAATTTGGCAAGTTGATTTGAAACGGCCCCAGAAATTGGACTCGGGGCATAGACCCGTGATCACGGGATTTTAGCCAAATTCCTTCGTTTAGGCCTCTGAATAATTAATTTCCATATTAATTATGTCAGGTTGAAGAAGTGTTGGACAGAAAATTAACAGGGCAAAACGCACCTAGGGCAATTTTTGTCATTTTTCGCGACGGTGTCGGAATGGGTCGAAATCTGGCAAGTTGATTGGAAATGCCCCTAGAAATTGGACTCGGGGCATAGACCCGGGATCACGGGATTTCAGCCAAATTCCTTCGTTTAGGCCTCCGAATAATTAATTTTCGTATTAATTATGTCTAGTTGAAGAAGTGTTGGACCGAAAATTAATAAAGAAAAATCGCACCAGGGGAAATTTCATCGTTTGTCTCGACGGTGGCAGGTTGATTGGAAACAGCCCAAGAAATTAGAGTAGGGGCACATACCCGAGATCATGGGATTTTAGCCAGATTCTTTCGTTTAGGCTCCCGAATAATTAATTTTCGTATTAATTATGTCAGGTTGAAAAAGTGTTGGATAGAAAATTGACAATGCAAAATCACACCAGGGGCAATTTTGTCATTTGTCGCGACGGCGTCAAAATGGGTCTAAATTTGGGAGGTCGATTAGAAATAGCACTAGAAATTGGACTCGGGGCACAGACCTTGGATTTTAGCCAAATTCCTTTGTTTAGGCCTCTGAATAAATAATTTTCGTATTAAATATGTTAGGTTGAAGAAGTATTGGACATAAAATAAACAGAGACAAACCGCACCAGGGAAAATTTCGTCATTTGTCGTGATGGTGTCGGAATGGGCTAAAATTTGGCAGGTTGATTGGAAACGGCCCTAGAAATTGGAGTCTGGGCACAGACCCGGGATCACGGGATTTTCGCCAAATTCCTTCATATAGGCCTCCGAATAATCAATTTTCGTATTAATATGTTAGGTTGAAGAAGTGTTGGAAAGAAAATTAACAACGCAAAACAGCACCAATGGCAATTTTGTCATTTGTCGTGACGGTGTCGGAATGGGCCGAAATTTGCCAGGTTGATTGGAAACGGCTATCGAAATTGGACTCGATGCACAATCTCGGTATCACGAGATTTTAGCCAAATTCCTTCGTTTAGGCCTCCGAATAATTTATTTTCGTATTAATTATGTCAAGTTGAAGAAGGGTTGGTCAGAAAATTAACATTGAAAAACCACACCCGGGGTAATTTTGCCATATGTCGCGAAGGTGTTGGAATGGGCCGAAATTTGGCAGGTTGATTGGAAACGGCCCCAAAAATTGGATTCGGGGAAAAGACCATGGATCACAGGATTTTAGCCAAATTCATTCGTTTTGGCTTCCGAATAAATAATTTTCGTATTAATTATGTCAAGTGAAGAAGTGTTTGATAGAAAATTAACAACGCAAAACCGCACGAGGGACAATTTCGTCATTTGTTGCGACGGTGTCGGAATGGGTCAAAATTTGGCAGGTTGATTGGAAACGGCTAGAGAAATTGGAGTCGGGGCACATACCCGGGATCATGGTATTTTAGACAAATTCCTTCGTTTAGGCCTCCGAATAATTAATTTCCGTATTAATTATGTTAGGTTGAAGAAGTGTTAGACCGAAAATTAAAAAAGACAAACCGCACCAAGGGAAATTTCGTCATTTGTCTCGATAGTGTCGGAATGGGCCGAAATTTGGCAAGTTGGTTGGAAATGGCTCGAGAAATTGGAGTCGGGGCACATACCTGGGATCACTGGATTTTAGCTAAATTCCATCGTTTAGGCCTCCGAATAATTGATTTCTGTATTAATTATGTTAGGTTGAAGAAATGTTGGATAGAAAATTAACAACGCAAAATCGCACGAGGGGCAATTTTGTCATTTGTCGCGACGGTGTCATAATGGGCCAAAATTTGGCAGGTTGATTTGAAATGGCCCCAGAAATTGGACTCGGGGCACAGACCCGTGATCACGGGATTTTAGCCAAATTCCTTCGTTAAGGCCTCTGAATAATTAATTTCCATATTAATTATGTCAGGTTGAAGAAGTGTTGGACAGAAAATTAACAGCGCAAAATGCACCCGGGGCAATTTTTGTCATTTTTCGCGACGGTGTCGGAATGGCTCAAAATCTGGCAGGTTGATTGGAAACGGCCCTAGAAATTGGACTCGGGGCACAGACCCGGGATCACGGGATTTCAGCCAAATTCCTTCATTTGAGCCTCCTAATAATTAGTTTCCATATTAATTATGTCAGACTGAAGAAGTGTTGGACAGAAAATTAACAAAGAAAAACCGCACCAGGGGCAATTTTGTCATTTGTCGCGATGGTGTCGGAATGGGCCGAAATTTGGTAGGTTGATTGGAAACGGCCCCAGAAATTGGACTCGAAGAGCAGACCCAGGATCAAGGGATTTTAGTCGAATTTTTTCTATTAGGCCTCCAAATAATTAATTTTCGTATTAATTATATTAGGTTGAAGAAGTGTTGGACTGAAAATTAACATCGTAAAATCGCACCAGGGGCAATTTCATCATTTATCGTGATGCTGTCGGAATGGGCCGAAATTTGGCAGGTTGATTGGAAACGGGACGGGGCACATACCGGGGATCACGGGACGTTAACCAAATTCCCTCGTTTAGGCCTCTGAATAATTAATTTTCGTATTAAATATGTCAGGTTGAAGATGTGTTGGACAGAAAATTAAGAAACGCAAAACTGCACCAAGGGCAATTTTGTCATTTGTCGCGAGGATGTCGGAATGGGCCGAAATTCGACAAGTTGATTGGAAACGGCCCCAGAAATTGGACTCGTGGCACACACCCGGGATCATGGGATTTTAGCCAAATTCATTCGTTTAGGCCTCCGAATAATTAATTTCCATATTAATTATGTCAGGCAGAAGAAGTGTTGAATAGAAAATTAACAAAGAAAAACTGCCCCAGGGACAATTTTGTCATTTGTCGCGACGGTGTCGGAATGGGCCGAAATTTAGCAGGTTGATTGGAAACGGGCCCAGAAATTGGACTTGAGGCACAGACCCGGGATCACGGGATTTTAGCCAAATTTTTTTGTTTAGGCCTCCAAATAATTAATTTCCATATTAATTATATCAGGTTGAAGAAGTGTTGGACAAAAAATTAACAACGCAAAACTGCACTAGGGGCAATTTTGTCATTTGTCGTGACGATGTCGGAATGGGCTGAAATTTGACAGGTTGATTAGAAACGGCCCTAGAAATTAGACTCGTGGCACATACCCGAGATCATGAGATTTTAGCCAAATTCCTTCGTTTAAGCCTCCGAATAATTAATTTCCATATTAATTATGTCAGGTTGAAGAAGTGTTGGACTGAAAATTAATAATGACAAACCGCACCAGGGGAAATTTCGTCATTTGTCTCGACGGTGTCGAAATGGGCAGAAATTTGGCAGGTTGATTGGTAATGGCCCGAGAAATTGGAGTCGGTGGACATACCCAGGATCACGGGATTTTAGCCAAATTCCTCCGTTTAGGCCGCCGAATAATTAATTTCCATATTAATTATGTCAGATTGAAGAAGTGTTGGACCGAAAATTATCAAAGACAAACTGCACTAGGGGAAATTTCGTCATTTGTCTCGACGGTGTCGGAATGGGCCAAAATTTGGCAAGTTGATTGGAAACGGTCCGAGAAATTTGATTCGGGGCACATACCTGGGACCATGGGACTTTAGCCAAATTCCTTCGTTTAGGCCTCCGAATAATTAATTTCCGTATTAAATATGTCAGGTTGAAGATGTGTTGGACAAAAAATTAACAACGCAAAACCGCACCAGGGGCAATTTTGTCATTTGTCGCGACGGTATCGGAATGGCCCGAAATTTGACTGGTTGATTGGAAACGACCCCAAAAATTGGACTCGTGGCACATACCCAGGATCACGGGATTTTAGCCAAATTCATTTGTTTAGGCCCCCGAATAATTAATTTCTGTATTAATTATGTCAGGCTGAAGAAGTGTTGGACCTAAAATTAACAAAGAAAAACTGCACCAGGGGCAATTTTGTCATTTGTTGCGACGGTGTCGGAATGGGCCGAAATTTGGCAGGTTGATTGGAAACGGCCATAGAAATTGGACTCGAGGCACAGACCCGGTATAACGGGATTTTAGCTAAATTTTTTCTTTTAGGCCTCCAAATAATTAATTTCTGTCTTAATTATATCAAGTTGAAGAAGTGTTGGATAGAAAATTAACAACGCAAAACCGCACCAGGGGCAATTTCGTCATTTGTCACGATGGTGTCGGAATGGGTCCAAAATTTGGTAGGTTGATTGGAAACGGCCCGAGAAATTGGAGTCGGGGCACATACTCGGGATCACGGGACTTTGGCCAAATTACTTCGTTTAGGCCTCCGAATAATAAATTTCCGTATTAATTATGTCGGGCTGAAGAAGTGTTGGACAGAAAATTAACAAAGAAAAACCACACCAGGGGCAATTTCATCATTTGTCGCGACGGTGTCGGAATGGGCCAAAATTTGGCAGGTTGATTGGAAACGGCCCCAGAAATTGGACTCGGGCCATAGACTCGGGATCAAGGGATTTTAGACAAATTCCTTCGTTTAGGCCTCCGAATAATTAATTTTCGTATTAATTATGTTAGGTTGAAGATGTGTTGGACCGAAAATTAAAAAGAAAAACCGCACAAGGGGCAATTTCGTCATTTGCGCGACGGTGTCGGAATGGGCCAAAATTTGGCAGGTTGATTGGAAACGGCCCGAAAAATTGGAATCGAAGCACATACCCAGGATCACGGGATTTTAGCCAAATTCCTTCATTTATTCCTCCGAATAATTAATTTTCGTATTAATTATCTCAGGCTGATTAAGTGTTGGAAAGAAAATTAAAAAAGAAAAATCGCACCAGGGGCAATTTCGTCATTTGTCGTGACAGTGTCTGAATGGTCCGAAGTTTTGGCAAGTTGATTGGAAACGGCACCAGAAATTGGACTCGGGGCACAAACCCGGGATCACGGGATTTTATCCAAAATTTCTTCGTTTAGGCCTCCAAATAATTAATTTCCATATTAATTATGTCACGTCGAAGAAGTGTTGTACCGAAAATTAATAAAGACAAACCGCACCAGGGAAAATTTCGTCATTTGTCTCGACAGTGTCGGAATGGGCCGAAATTTGGCAGGTTGATTGGAAATGGCCCGAGAAATTGGAGTCAGGGCACATACTCGGGATCATGGGACTTTAGCCAAACTCCTTCATTTAGGCCTCCGAATAATTAATTTCCGTACTAAATATGTTAGGTCGAAGATGTGTTGGACAGAAAATTAACAACGTAAAACCGCACCTGGAGCAATTTTGTCATTTGTCGTGACGGTGTCGGAATGGGCCGAAATTTTAAAGGTTGATTGGAAACGGCCCCAGAAATTGGACTCGTGGCACATACCCAGGATCACGAGATTTTAGCCAAATTCATTCGTTTAGGCCTTTGAATAATTAATTTTCGTATTAATTATGCCAAGCTGAAGAGGTGTTGGACAGAAAATTAACAAATAAAAACCGCACCAGGGGCAATTTTGTCATTTGTCGCGACGGTGTCGGAATGGGCCGAAATTTGGCAGGTTGATTAGAAACGGCCCCAGAAATTGGACTCGAGGCACAGACTCCGGATCACTGGACTTTAGCCAAATTTTTTCGTTTAGGCCTACAAATGATTAATTTCTACATTAATTATATCAGGTTGAAGAAGTGTTGGACAGAAAATTAAAAATGCAAAACCGCACCAGGGGTAATTTCGTCATTTGTCGCGACAGTGTCGAAATGGGCCAAAATTTGGCAAGTTGATTGGAATCGGCCCGAGAAATTGGAGTCGGGGCACATACTTTAGCCAAATTCCTTCGTTTAGGCCTCCGAATAATTAATTTTCGTATTAATTATGTCAGGTTGAAGAAGTGTTGGACAAAAATTTAATAACATAAAACCGCACCCAGGGCAATTTTTTCATTTGTCGCGACGGTGTCGGAATGGGCTGAAATTAGGTTGATTAGAAACAGCACTAGAAATTGGACTCGGGGCACAGACCCGGGATCAGGGGATTTTAGCCAATTTCCTTCGTTTAGGCCTCCGAATAAATAATTTTCGTACTAATTATGTCGGGTTGAAGCTGTGTTGGATAGAAAATTAACAGAGACAAACCGCACCAGGAGAAATTTCGTTATTTGTCGCGACGTTGTCGGAATGGGCCGAAATTTGGCGGGTTGATTGGGAATGGCCCTAGAAATTGGAGTCGGGGCACAGACCCAGGATCACGGGATTTTAGCCAAATTCATTCATTTAGGCCTCCGAATAATTAATTTTCGTATTAATTATGTCAGGCTGAAGAAGTGTTGGACAGAACGTTTAGGCCTCCGAATAATTAATTTTCGTATTAATTATGTCAGGCTGAAGAAGTGTTGGACAGAAAATTAACAAAGAAAAACCGCACCAGGGGCAATTTTGTCATTTATCGCGACGGTGTCGGAATAGGCCAAAATTTGGCAGGTTGATTGGAAACGGCCCCAGAAATTGGACTCGAGGCAGAGACCCGGGATCATGGGATTTTAGCCAAATTTTTTCGTTTAGGCCTCCAAATAATAATTTCCGTATTAATTATGTTAGGTTGAAGAAATGTTGGATAGAAAATTAACAACGCCAAACCGCGCCAGGGGCAATTTCGTCATTTGTCGCGACGGTGTCGAAATGGGCCGAAATTTGGCAGGTTGATTGGAAATGGCCCGCGAAATTGGAGTCGGGGCACATACCCGGGATTACGGGACTTTGGCCAAATTCCTTCATTTTGGCCTCTGAATAATTAATTTCCATATTAATAATGTCAGGCTGAAGAAGTGTTGGACAGAAAATTAACAAAGAAAAACCGCACCAGGGGCAATTTTGTCATTTGTCACGACGGTGTCGGAATGGGCCGAAATTTGGCAGATTGATTGGAAACGGCCCCAGAAATTGGACTCGTGGTCGAATTCTGGTAGGTTGATTGTATACGGCCCTAGAAATTGGACACGGGGTACAGACCTGGGATCACGAGATTTCAGCCAAATTCCTTCGTTTAGACCTCCGAATAATTAATTTCCTTATTAATTATGTCAGGTTGAAGAAGTGTTGGATCACGAGATTTCAGCCAAATTCCTTCGTTTAGACCTCCGAATAATTAATTTCCTTATTAATTATGTCAGGTTGAAGAAGTGTTGGATCACGAGATTTCAGCCAAATTCCTTCGTTTAGACCTCCGAATAATTAATTTCCTTATTAATTATGTCAGGTTGAAGAAGTGTTGGATAGAAACATAACAGCGCAAAACGTACCCAGGGCAATGTTTGTCATTTGTCGCGACGATGTCGGAATGGGTCAAATTCTGGCAGGTTGACTGGAAATGGCCCTAGAAATTGGACTTGGGGCACAGACCCGGAATCACGGGATTTCAGCCAAATTCCTTCGTTTAGGCCTCCGAATAATTAATTTCCGTATTAATTATTTCTAGTTGAAGAAGTGTTGGACCGAAAATTAACAAAGAAAAACCGCACCAGGGAAAATTTCGTCATTTGTCGCGACGATGTCGGAATAGCCAAAATTTGGCAAGTTGATTGGAAACGGCCCCAGAAATTGGAGTCGGGGCACAGATCCGGGATCATGGGATTTTAGCTGAATTCCTTCGTCTAGGCCTCCGAATAATCAATTTCCGTATTAATTATGTCAGGTTGAAGAAGTGTTGGAAAGAAAATTAACAACGCAAAACCGTACCAAGGGCAATTTTGTCATTTGTCGTGATGGTGTCGGAATGGGCCGAAATTTGCTAGGTTGATTGGAAACGGCCCTAGGAATTGGAGTCGAGGCACAGACCCAGGATCACGGGATGTTAGCCAAATTCATTCGTTTAGGCCTCCGAATAATTAATTTTCATATTAATTATGTCAGGCTGAAGAAGTGTTGGACAGAAAATTAATAAAGAAAAACCGCTCCAGGGGCAATTTTGTCATTTGTCGCGACGATGTCGGAATGGGCCGAAATTTGGCAGGTTGATTGGAAACGGCCCCAGAAATTTGACTCGGGGCGCAAACCCTGGATCAAAGGATTTTAGCCACATTTCTACGTTTAGGCCTCCGAATAATTTATTCCCCTATTAATTATGTCCGGCTGAAGAAGTGTTGGACAGAAAATTAACAGCGCAAAATGTACCCAGGGCAATTTTTGTCATTTGTCGCGACGATGTCGGAATGGGTTGAATTCTGGCAGGTTGATTGTATACAGCCCTAGAAATTGGACTCGGGACAAAGACCCGGGATCACGGGATTTCAGCCAAATTCCTACGTTTAGGCCTCCGAATAATTAATTTCCTTATTAATTATGTCAGGTTGAAGAAGTGTTGGACAGAAAATTAAAAGCGCAAAACGTACCCAGGGCAATTTTTGTCATTTGTCGCGATGATGTCGGAATGGGTCGAATTCTGGAAGGTTGATTGGAAACAGCCCTAGAAATTGGACTAGGGGCATAGACCCGGGACCACGGGATTTCAGCCAAATTCATTCGTTTAGGCCTATGAATAATTAATTTTCGTATTAATTATTTCTGGTTGAAGAAATGTTGGGCCGAAAATTAACAAGGAAAAACCACACTAGGGGAAATTTCGTCATTTGTCGCGACGATGTCGGAATGGGCCGAAATTTGGCAGGTTGATTGGAAACGGCCCCAGAAATTTGACTCGAGGCACAGACCCGGGATCATAGGATTTTAGCCACATTTCTACGTTTAGGCCTCCAAATAGTTTATTTCCATATTAATTATGTCAGGCTGAAGAAGGGTTGGTCAGAAAATTAACAAAGAAAAATCGCACCAGGGGTAATTTCGTCATTTGTCGCGGTGGTGTCGGAGTGGGCCAAAATTTGGCAGGTTGATTGGAAACGGCCCCAAAAATTGGATTCGAGGCAGAGACGCGGGATCACAGGATTTTAGCTAAATTCCCTCGTTTAGGCCTCTGAATAATTAATTTTTGCATTAAATATGTCAGGTTGAAGATGTGTTGGATAGAAAATTAAGAAACGCAAAACCGCACCAGGGGCAATTTTGTCATTTGTCGGACGGTGTCCGAATGGGCCGAAATTTGGCAAGTTGATTGGAAACGACCTAAGAAATTGGACTCCGGGCACAGACCCGAGATCACTGGATTTTAGCCAAATTCCTTTCTTTAGGCCTCCGAATAATTAATTTTTGTATTAATTATGTCAGGTTGAAGAAGTGTTGGACAAAAAATTAATAAAGACAAATCACACAGGGGGGAATTTCATCATTTGTTGCGATGATGTCGAAATGGGCCGAAATCTGGCATGTTGATTGGAAACGGCCCTAGAAATTGGACTCGGAGAACATACCCGGGATCACGGGATTTCAGCCAAATTCCTTCGTTTAGGCCTCCGAATAATTAATTTTCGTATTAATTATGTCTGGTTGAAGAAGTGTTGGATCGAAAATTAACAAAGAAAAACCGTACCAAGGGCAATTTCATCATTTGTCTCGACGGTGTTGGAATGGGCCAAAATTTGGCAGGTTGATTGGAAATGACCCGAGAAATTGGAGGAGGGGCACATACCCGGGATCACGAAATTTTAGCCAAATTCCTTTGTTTAGGCCTCCGAATAATTAATTTTCGTATTAATTATGTCAGGTTAAAGAAGTGTTGGACTGAAAATTGATAACGCAAAATCGCAACTGTGGAAATTTTGTCACTTGTCGCAACGGTGTCGGAATAGGCTGAAATTTGGCAGGTTGATTGGAAACAGCCCCAAAAATTGGAGTTGGGCACAGACCCGGGATCACGGGATTTTAGCCAAATTCATTCTTTTAGGCCTCCGAATAATTAATTTTCGTATTAATTATGTCAGGCTGAAGAAGTGTTGGACGGAAAATTAACAAAGAAAAACCGCACCAGGGGCAATTTTTTCATTTGTTGCGATAGTGTCGGAATGGGCCAAAATTTGGCAGGTTGATTAGAAACGGCCTTAGAAATTGGACTCAGGGAACATACCCGGGATCACGGGATATCAGCTAAATTCCTTGGTTTGGGGCTCCGAATAATTAATTTTTCGTATTAATTATGTCAGGTTGAAGACGTGTTGGACAGAAAATTGACAGCGCAAAACTGCACCAGGGCCAATTTTGTCATTTGTCACGATGGTGTCGAAATGGGCCAAAATTTGGCAGGTTAATTGGAAACGGCCCGAGAAATTTAAGTCGAGGCACATACCCGGGATCACGGGATTTTAGCCAAATTCCTTAGTTTGGGCCTCCTAATAATTAATTTTCGTATTAATTATGTCGGGTTGAATAAATGTTGGAGAGAAAATTGACAACGCAAAACCGCACCAGGGACAATTTTGTCATTTGTCGCGACGGTGTTGGAATGGGCCGAAATTTGGCATGTTGATTAGAAACGGCACTAAAAATTGGACTCGGGGCACAGTCCCGGGATCACTGGATTTTAGTCAAATTCCTTCGTTTAGGCCTCCGAATAAATAATTTCCGTATTAATTATGTTAGGTTGAAGCTGTGTTGGATCCAAAATTAATAGAGACAAACCGAACCAGGGGAAATTTCGTCATTTGTCACGACGGTGTCGGAATGGGCCGAAATTTGGCAGGTTGATTGGAAATGGCCCCAGAAATTGGAGTCGGGGCATAGACATGGGATCACGGGATTTTAGACAAATTCATTCGTTTAGACCTCCTAATAATTAATTTCCGTATTAATTATGTCAGGCTGAAGAAGTGTTGGACAGAAATTAACAAAGAAAAATCGCACCAGGGGCAATTTCGTCATTTGTCGCGATGGTGTCGGAATGGGCCGAAATTTGGCAGGTTGATTGGAAACGGGACGGGGCACATTCCCGGGATCACGGGACTTTAGCCAAATTCCCTCGATTAGGCCTCCAAATAATTAATTTTCGTATTAAATATGTCAGGTTGAAGATGTGTTGGATAGAAAATTAAGAAAAACAAAACCACACCAGGGGCAGTTTTGTCATTTATCGCGACGGTGTCGGAATGGGCTGAAATTTGACAGGTTAATTGGAAACGGCCCTAGAAATTGGACTCGTGGCACACACCTGGGATCACGGGATTTTAGCCAAATTCATTCGTTTAGGCCTTTGAATAATTAATTTCCGTATTAATTATGTCAGGCTGAAGAAGTGTTGGATAGAAAATTAACAAAGAAAAACTGCCACAGGGGCAATTTTGTCATTTGTTGCGACGGTGTCGGAATGGGCCAAAATTTGACAGGTTGATTAGAAACGGCCCTAGAAATTGGTCTTGTGGTACATGCCCGGGATCACGAGATTTTAGCTAAATTCTTTCGTTTAGGCCTCCGAATAATTAATTTCCATATTAATTATGTCAGGTTGAAGAAGTGTTGGACTGAAAATTAATAATGACAAACCGCACCAGGGGAAATTTCTTCATTTGTCTCGACGGTGTCGGAATGGGCCGAAATTTGGCAGGTTGATTGGAAACGGCCCGAGAAACTGGAGTCGGTGCACATACCCAGGATCATGAGATTTTAGCCAAATTCCTCCGTTTAGGCCGCTGAATAATTAATTTCCGTATTAATTATGTCAGGTTGAAGAAGTGTTGGACCGAAAATTATCAAAGACAAACCGCACTAGGGGAAATTTCGTCATTTGTCTCGACGATGTCGGAATGGGCCAAAATTTGGCAAGTTGATTGGAAACGGTCCGAGAAATTTGAGTCAGGACACATACCCGGGACCATGGGACTTTAGCCGAATTCCTTCGTTTAGGCCTCCAAATAATTAATTTCCATATTAAATATGTCAGGTTGAAGATGTGTTGGACAGAAAATTAACAACGCAAAACCGCACCAGGGGCAATTTTGTCATTTGTCGCGACGGTCGAAATGGCCCGAAATTTGACAGGTTGATTGGAAACGACCCCAAAAATTGGACTCGTGGCACATACCCGGGATCACGGGATTTTAGCCAAATTCATTCGTTTAGGCCTCCGAATAATTAATTTCCGTATTAATTATGTCAGGCTGAAAAAGTGTTGGACATAAAATTAACAAAGAAAAATCGCACCAGGGGCAATTTTGTCATTTGTTGCGACGGTGTCGGAATGGGCCGAAATTTGACAGGTTGATTGGAAACGGCCCCAGAAATTGGACTCGTGGCACATACCCAGGATCATGAGATTTTAGCCAAATTCTTTCATTTAGGCCTCCGAATAATTAATTTCCATATTAATTATGTCGGGCTAAAGAAGTGTTGGACAGAAAATTAACAAAGAAAAACCGTACCAGGGGCAATTTCATCGTTTGTCGTGACGGTGTCGGAATGGGCCGAAATTTGGCATGTTGATTGGAAACGGCCCCAGAAATTAGACTCGAGGCATAGACCCGGGATCACGGGATTTTATCCAAATTTCTTCATTTAGGCCTCCGAATAATTAATTTCCAAATTAATTATGTCAGGTTGTAGAAGTGTTGGACAGAAAATTAATAATGACAAACCGCATAAGGGAAAATTTCGTCATTTGTCTCGATGGTGTCGGAATGGGCCGAAATTTGGCAGGTTGATTGGAAACGGCCCGAGAAATTGGAGTCGGGGCACATATCTCGGATCACGGGATTTTAGCCAAATTCCTTCGTTTAGGCCATCGAATAATTAATTTTCGTATTAATTATGTCAAGTTGAAGAAGTGTTGGACCGAAAATTATCAAAGACAAACTGCACCAGGGGAAATTTCATCATCTGTCTCGACGGTGTCGGAATGGGCCGAAATTTGGCCGATTGATTGGGAACGATCCGAGAAGTTTGAGTCGGGGCACATACCCGGGATCATGGCACTTTAGGCAAATTCTTTCGTTTAGGCCTCCGAATAATTAATTTTCATATTAAATATGTCAGGTTGAAGATGTGTTGGACAGAAAATTAACAACGCAAAATCGCACCAGGGGCAATTTTGTCATTTGTCGCGACGATGTCGGAATGGGCCGAAATTTGACAGGTTGATTGGAAACGACCCCAGAAATTGGACTTGTGGCATATACCCAGGATCACGGGATTTTAGCCAAATTCATTCGTTTAGGCCTCTGAATAATTAATTTCCGTATTAATTATGTCAGGCTGAAGAAGTGTTGGTCAGAAAATTAACAAAGAAAAACCGCACCAGGGCCAATTTTGTCATTTGTTGGGACGGCGTCGGAATGGGCCAAAATTTTGTAGGTTGATTGGAAACGGCCTTAGAAATTGGACTCGAGGCACAGACCTGGGATCACGGGATTTTAGCCAAATTTTTTCATTTTGGCCTCCAAATAATTAATTTTCGTATTAATTATATTAGGTTGAAGAAGCGTTGGACAGAAAATTAAAAACGCAAAATCGCACCAGGGGCAATTTCGTCATTTATCGCGATGGTGTCGGAATTGGCCAAAATTTGGCAGGTCGATTGGAAACGGCCTGAGAAATTGGAGTCGGGGCACATACCCGGGATCACGGGACTTTAGCCAAATTCGTTCGTTTAGGCCTTCTAATAATTAATTTCCATTTTAAATATGTCCGGTTGAAGATTTGTTGGACAGAAAATTAACAACGCAAAATCGCACCAGGGGCAATTTTGTCATTTGTCGCGATGGTGTCGGAATTGGCTGAAATTTGATATGTTGTTTGGAAACGGTCCCCGAAATTGGACTCGTGGCACATGCCCTGGATCACGGCATTTTAGCCAAATTCATTTGTTTAGGCCTCCGAATAATTAATTTCTGTATTAATTATGTCAGGCTGAAGAAGTGTTGGACAGAAAATTAACAAAGAAAAACTGTACCAGGGGCAATTTTGTCATTTGTCGCGACGATGTCGGAATGGGCCAAAATTTGGCAGGTTGATTGGAAACGGCCCAAAAAATTGGACTCGAGGCACAGACCCAGGATCACGGGATTTTAGCCAAATTTTTTCGTTTAGGACTCCAATTAATTAATTTTCGTATTAAGTATATCAGGTTGAAGAAGTGTTGGACAGAAAATTAAAAACGCAAAACCGCACCAGGGGCAATTTCGTCATCTGTCGTGATGTTGTCGGAATGGGCCGAAGTTTGGCAGGTTGATTGGAAATGGCCCGAGAAATTGGAGGCGGGGCACATACCCGGGATCATGGGACTTTAGCCAAATTCCTTCGTTTAGGCCTCCGAATAATTAATTTCCATGTTAAATATGTCAGGTTAAAGATGTGTTGGACAGAAAATTAGCAACGCAAAGCCGCACCAAGGGAAATTTTGTCATTTGTCGCGACGGTGTCGGAATGGGCCGAAATTTGACCGGTTGATTGGAAACAGCCCCAAAAATTGGACTCGTGGCACAAACCCGGGATAACGAGATTTTAGCCAAATTCCTTCGTTTAGGCATCCGAATAATTAATTTCAGTATTAATTATGTCGGGTTGAAGAAGTGTTGGACAGAAAATTAACAAAGAAAAATCGCACAAGGGGCAATTTCATCATTTGTCGCGACGGTGTCGGAATGGGCCGAAATTTGGCAGGTTCATTGGAAACGGCCCCAGAAATTGGAGTCGGGCCACAGACCCGGGATCATGGGATTTTAGACAAATTCCTTCATTTAGGCCTCCGAATAATTAATTTTTGTATTAATTATGCCAGGTTGATGATGTGTTGGATAGAAAATTAAAAAGAAATACAGCACAAGGGGCAATTTCATCATTTGTGCGATGGTGTCAAAATGGGCCAAAATTTGGCAGGTTGATTGGAAACGGCCCGAGAAATTGGAATCGAGGCACATACCCGGGATCACAGGATTTTGGCCAAATTCCTTCATTTGGGCCTCCGAATAATTAATTTCCGTATTAATTATCTCAGGCCGAAGAAGTGTTGGACAGAAAATTAACAAAGAAAAATCGCACCAGGGGCAATTTCGTCATTTGTCGCGATGGTGTCGAAATGGGCCGAAATTTGGTAAGTTGATTGGAAAAGGCCCCAAAAATTGGAGTCGGGGCACAGACCCGAGATCACGGGATTTTATCCAAACTCCTTCGTTTAGGCCTCCGAATAATTAATTTCCATATTAATTATGTCAGGTTGAAGAAGTGTTGGACAGAAAATTAACAACGCAAAACCGCACCAGGGGCAATTTTGTCATTTGTTGCGACGGTATCAGAATGGGCCGAAATTTGACAGGTTGATTGGAAATGGCCCCATAAATTGGACTCGAGGCACATACCCGAGATCACAGGATTTTAGCCAAATTCATTCGTTTAGGCCTCCGAATAATTAATTTCCGTATTAAATATGTCAGGCTGAAGAACTGTTGGACAGAAAATTAACAAGGAAAAACTGCACCAAAGGCAATTTTGTCATTTGTCGCGACGGTGTCGGAATGGGCCAAAATTTGGCAGGTTGATTGGAAACGGCCCCAGAAATTGGACTCGAGGCATAGACCCGGGATCACGGGATTTTGACCAAATTTTTTCGTTTAGGCCTCCAAATAATTAATTTCTGTATCAATTATATCAGGTTGAAGAAGTGTTGGACAGAAAATTAACAACACAAAACCGTACCAAGGGCAATTTCGTCATTTGTCATGATGGTGTCGGAATGGGCCGAAATTTGGTGGGTGGATTAGCCAAATTCATTCTTTTAGGCCTCTGAATAATTAATTTATGTATTAATTACGTCTGGCAGAAGAAGTGTTGGACAGAAAATTAACAAAGAAAAATCGCACCAGGGATAATTTCGTTATTTGTCGCAATGGTGTCGGAATGGGCCGAAATTTGGCAAGTTGATTGGAAATGGCCCTAGAAATTGGACTCGGGGTACAGACCCGGGATTACGGGATTTTATCTAAATTCCTTCGTTTAGGCCACCGAATAATTAATTTCCATATTAATTATGTCAGGTTGAAGAAGTGTTGGATCGAAAATTGATAAAGACAAACGCACCAGGGGAAATTTTGTCATTTGTCTCGACGGTGTCGGAATGGGCCAACATTTGGCAGGTTGATTGGAAACGGCCCTAAAAATTGGAGTCGGGGCACAAAGTCGGGATCACGGGATTTTAGTCAAATTCCTTCATTTAGGCCTCCGAATAATTAATTTCCGCATTAGTTATGTCAGGTTGAAGAAGTGTTGGACCGAAAATTAACAAAGACAAACCGTACCAGGGGAAATTTCGTCATTTGTCTCGACGGTGTCGGAATGGGTCGAAATTTGGTAGGTTGATTGGAAACGGTCCGAGAAATTGGACTCGGGGCACAGACCCTAGATCACGGGATTTTAGACAAATTCCATCGTTTAGGCCTCCGAATAATTAAATTCCGTATTAATTATGTCAGGTTGAAGAAGTGTTGGACCGAAAATTAACAAAGACAAACCGCTCCAGGGAAAATTTCGTCATTTGTCTCGACGGTGTCGGAATGGGCCGAAATTTGGCAGGTTGATTGGAAACGACCCTAGAAATTGGAGTCAGGGCCCATGCCCGGGATCACGGGACTTTAGCCAAATTCCTTCATTTAAGCCTCCGAATAATTAATTTTCGTATTAAATATGTTACGTTGAAGATGTGTTGGACAAAAAATAAACAATGCAAAATTGCACCAGGGGCAATTTTGTCATTTGTCGCGATAGTGTTGGAATGGGCAAAAATTTGACAGGTTGATCGGAAACGGCCCCAGAAATTGGACTCGTGGCACATACCCGGGATCACAGGATTTTAGCCAAATTCATTCCTTCAGGCCTCTGAATAATTAATTTCCGTATTAATTACGTCTAGCAGAAGAAGTGTTGGACAGAAAATTAACAAAGAAAAATCGCACCAAGGACAATTTTGTCATTTGTCGCGACAGTGTCAGAATGGGCTGAAATTTGGCAAGTTGATCGGAAACGGTCCCCACAATTGGACTCACGGCACAGACCTGGGATCACGGGATTTTCTCCAGATTCTTTCGTTTTGGCCTCCGAATAATTAATTTCCATATTAATTATGTCAGGTTGAAGTAGTGTTGGACCGAAAATTATTAAAGACAAACTGCACCAGGGGAAATTTCGTCATTTGTCTAGATGGTGTCGAAATGGGCCGAAATTTGGCAGGTTGATTGGAAATGACTCGAAAAATTGGAGTCGGGGCACATACACGGGATCACGGGATTTTAGCTAAATTCCTTCGTTTAGGCCTCCGAATAATTAATTTCCATATTAATTATGTCAGGTTGAAGAAGTGTTGGACCGAAAATTAACAAAGACAAACCGCACCAGGGGAAATTTCGTCATTTGTCTCGACGGTGTCGGAATGGGTCGAAATTTGGCAGGTTGATTGGAAACGTTCCGAGAAATTGGACTCCGGGCACAGACCCAGGATCACGGGATTTTAGACAAATTCCTTCGTTTACGCCTTCAAATAATTAATTTTCGTATTAATTATGTCAGGTTGAAGAAGTGTTGGGCCGAAAATTAGCAAAGACAAACCGCTCCAGGGGAAATTTCGTCATTTGTCTCGACGGTGTCGGAATCAGCTGAAATTTGGCAGGGTGATTGGAAACGACCCGAGAAATTAGAGTCGGTGCACATACTCGGGATTATGGGATTTTAGCCAAATTCCTTCGTCTAGGCCTTCGAATAATTAATTTTCGTATTAATTATGTCAGGTTGAAGAAGTGTTGGATAGAAAATTAACAACACAAAACCGCACCAGGGGCAGTTTTATCACTTGTCACGATGGTGTCGGAATGGGCCAAAATTTGGCAGGTCGATTGGAAACGGCCCTAGAAATTGGACTCGGGGCACAGACCCAAGATCACGGGATGTTAGCCGAATTCCTTCATTTTGGCCTCCAAATAATTAATTTCTGTATTAATTATGCCAAGTTGAAGAAGTGTTGGATAGAAAATTAACAACACAAAATCGCACCAGGGGCAGTTTTATCACTTGTCGCGACGGTGTCGGAATGGGCCGAAATTTGGCAAGTTGATTGGAAATGGCCCTAGAAATTGGACTCGGGGCACAGACCCAAGATCACGAGATGTTTGCCAAATTCCTTCATTTTGGCCTCTGAATAATTAATTTCTGTACTAATTATGTTAAGTTGAAGAAGTGTTGGACAGAAAATTAACAGCGCAAAATCGCACTCGGGGCAATTTTGTCATTTGTCGCGGCGGTGTCGGAATGGGCCAAAATTTGGCATGTTGATTGGAATCGTTCGTAGAAATTGGACTCAGGGTACAGACCCGGGATCATGGGATTTTAGCCAAATTCCTTCGTTTAGGCCTCTGAATAATTAATTTTCATATTAATTATGTCAGGTTAAAGAAGTGTAGGACAGAAAATTAACAGAGACAAACCGCACCCGAGGAAATTTAGTATTTGTCGCGATGGTGTCGGAATGGACCAAAATTTGGCAGGTTGATTGGAAACGAACCCAGAAATTGGACTCGTGGCACAAACCCTGGATCAAGGGATTTTAGCCAAATTCCTTCGTTTAGGCCTCCGAATAATTAATTTCTGTATGAATTATGTCAGATCGAAGAATTGTTGGATAGAAAATTAACAGCGCAAAGCCACACCCAGGGAAATTTGTCATTTGTTGCGACGGTGTCGAAATGGGCCAGAATTTGGCAGGTTGATTGGAATCGGCCCTAGAAATTGGACTGGAGGCACAGACTTGGGATCACTGGATTTTAGCCAAATTCCTTCGTTTAAGACTCCGAATAATTAATTTTCATATTAATTATGTCAGGTTGAAGAAGTGTTGGACAGAAATTAAACAAAGACAAATCGCACTTGGGAAAATTTCGTCATTTGTCTTGATGGTGTCGGAATGGGCCGAAATTTGGCAGGTTGATTGGAAACGGCCCGAGAAATTGGAGTCAAGGCACATACCCGAGATCACGAGATTTTAGACAAATTCCTTCGTATAGGCCTCCGAATAATTAATTTCCGTATTAATTATGTCAGGTTGAAGAAGTGTTGGACCAAAAATTAACAAAGGCAAACCGCACCAAGGGAAATTTCGTCATTTGTCTCGACGGTGTCGGACTTAGCTAAAATTTAGCAAGTTGATTGGAAACGGCCCGAGAAATTGGAGTCGGGGCGTATACCCGGGATCACGGGATTTTAGCCAAATTCCTTCGTTTAGGCCTCCAAATAATTAATTTCTATATTAATTATGTCAGGTTGAAGAAGTGTTGGAACGAAAATTAATAAAGACAAACCGCACCAGGGGAAATTTCGTCATTCGTCTCGACGATGTCGGAATGGGCGGAAATTTTGTAGATTGATTGGAAATGGCCCAAGAAATTGGACTCGGGACACAGACCCGAGATCACGGGATTTTAGCCAAATTCCTTCATTTAGGCCTCCGAATAATTTTTTTCCGTATTAATTATGTCAGGTTGAAGAAGTGTTGGATAGAAAATTAAAAAAAAAATCTGCACCAAGGGCAATTTCGTCATTTGTCCCAACGTTGTCGGAATGAGTCGAAATTTGGCAGGTTGATTGGAAATGGCCCCAGAAATTGGGCTCGGGGCATATACCCGGGATCACGGTATTTTAGCCAAATCCCATCATTTAGGCCTCCGAATAATTATTTTCCGTATTAATTATGTCAGGTTGAAGAAGTGTTGGACCGAAAATTAACTAAGACAAACCGCACCAGGGGAAATTTCGTCATTTGTCTCGACGGTGTCGAACTTGGCCGAAATTTGGCAAGTTGATTGGAAACGGCCCGAGAAATTGAACTCGGGGCACAGACCCAGGATCACGGGATTTTAGACAAATTCCTTCGTTTAGGCCTTCAAATAATCAATTTTCGTATTAATTATGTCAGGTTGAAGAAGTGTTGGGCCGAAAATTAGCAAAGACAAACCGCTCCAGGGGAAATTTGGTCATTTGTCTCGGCGGTGTCTGAATGAGCCGAAATTTGGCAGGGTGATTGGAAACGACCCGAGAAATTAGAGTCGGGGCACATACTCGGGATCACGGGATTTTAGCCAAATTCCTTCGTCTAGGCCTTCGAATAATTAATTTTCGTATTAATTATGTCAGGTTGAAGAAGTGTTGGACCGAAAATTAAGAAAGATAAACCGCAACAAGCAACATTTCGTCATTTATCTCAACGGTGTCAGAATGGGCCGAAATTTGGCAGGTTGATTGGAAACGGCCCCAGAAATCGGAGTCCGGGCACATACCCGAGATCACGGGATTTTAGCCAAATTCCTTTGTTTAGGCCTCCGAATAATTAATTTCCGTATTAATTATGTCAGGATGAAGAAGTGTTGGACAGAAAATTAACAACGCAAAATCGCACCAGGGAAAATTTTGTCATTTGTCGCGAAGGTGTCAGAATGGGCCTAAATTTGGCAGTTGGTTGGAAATGGCCCCAGAAATTGGACTCGGGGCACAGACCCGGGATCACAGGATTTTATTCAAATTCCTTCGTTTAGGCCTCTGAATAATTAATTTCCGTATTAATTATGTCAGGTTGAAGAAGTGTTGGACAAAAAATTAACAATCTAAAACCGCACCAGGGGCAATTTTTTCATTTGTCGCGACGGTGTCGTAATGGGCCGAAATTTGGCAGTTTGATTGGAAACGGCCTTAGAAATTGGAGTTGGGGGCACTGATCCGGGATCACGGGATTTTAGCCAAATTCCTTCGTTTGGGCCTCCAAATAATTAAATTCCGTATTAATCATGTCAGGTTGAAGAAGTGTTGGACAAAAAATTAAAAAAAAAATCTGCACCG
>NW_019266296.1:104438-226938 GCF_002742605.1 Olea europaea var. sylvestris
TCCTTCATTTAGGCCTCCAAATAATTAATTTCCGTATTAATTATGTCAGGTTGAAGAAGTGTTGGACCGAAAATTAAAAAAGACAAACCGCACCAGGGGAAATTTCGTCATTTGTCTCGACGGTGTCAGACTTGGCCAAAATTTGGCAAGTTGATTGGAAACGGCCCGAGAAATTGGAGTCGGGACGTATACTCGGGATCACGAGATTTTAGCCAAATTCCTTCGTTTAGGCCTCCAAATAATTAATTTCCTTATTAATTATGTCAGGTTGAAGAAGTGTTGGACCGAAAATTAAAAAAGACAAACCGCACCAGGGGAAATTTCGTCATTTGTCTCGACGGTGTCGGACTTGGCCAAAATTTGGCAAGTTGATTGGAAACGGCCCGAGAAATTGGAGTCGGGACGTATACTCGGGATCACGAGATTTTAGCCAAATTCCTTCGTTTAGGCCTCCAAATAATTAATTTCCTTATTAATTATGTCAGGTTGAAGAAGTGTTGGACAGAAAATTAAAAAAAAATCTGCACCAAGGGCAATTTCGTCATTTGTCCCAACGGCGTCGGAATGAGTCGAAATTTGGCAGGTTGATTGGAAACGGCCCCAGAAATTGGACTCGGGGCACATACCCGGGATCACAGTATTTTAGCCATATTCCATCATTTAGGCCTCCGAATAATTATTTTCCGTATTAATTATGTCAGGTTGAAGAAATGTTGGACCGAAAATTAACAAAGACAAACCGCACCAGGGGAAATTTCATCATTTGTCTCGATGGTGTCGGACTTGGCCGAAATTTGGCAAGTTGATTGGAAACGGTCCCAAAAATTGGATTCGGGGCACAGACCCGGGATCATGGGATTTTACCCAAATTCCTTCGTTTAGGCCTCCGAATAATTAATTTCCGTATTAATTATGTCAGTTTGAAGAAGTGTTGGACAGAAAATTAACAACGCAAAACCGCAGCTAGGGAAATTTTGTCATTTGTCGCGATGGTGTCGGAATGAGCCGAAATTTGGCAAGTTGATTGGAAACGGCCCCAGAAATTGGAGTCGGGGCACAGACTCGGGATCACGGGATTAGGCCTTCGAATAATTAGTTTTCGTATTAATTATGTCAGGTTGAAGAAGTGTTGGACAGAAAATTAACAACGTAAAATCGCACCAGGGGCAATTCTGTTATTTGTCGCGACGATGTCGAAATGGGCCGAAATTTGGCAAGTTGATTGGAAACGGCCCTAGAAATTGGGCTCGGGACACAGACCTGAGATCACGAGATTTAAGATAAATTCCTTCGTTTAGGCCTCCGAATAATTAATTTTCGTATTAATTATGTCAGGGTGAAGAATTGTTGGACAGAAAATTAACAAAGAAAAACCACACCAGGTGCAATTTTGTCATTTGTCATGACGGTGTCGAAATGGGCCGAAATTTGGCAGGTTGATTGGAAACGGCTCTAGAAATTGGACTCGAGGCACAGACCCGGGATCACGGGATTTTAGCCAAATTTTTTCATTTAGGCCTCCGAATAATTAATCTTCGTATTAATTATGTCCAGCTGAAGAAGTGTTGGACAGAAAATTAACAACACACAACCGCACCAAGGGCGATTTCGTCATTGGTCGCGACGGTGTCGGAATAGGCCGAAATTTGGCAGGTTGATTGGAAACGGCCCGAGAAATTGGAGTCGGGGCACATACCCACGTTCACGGGATTTTAGCCAAATTCCTTCGTTTAGGCCTCCGAATAATTTATTTCCCTATTAATTATGTCAGGTTGAAGATGTGTTGGACAGAAAATTAACAACGCAAAACAGCACCGGAGGTAATTTTGTCATTTGTCGCGACGTTGTTGGAATGGGCCGAAATTTGACAGGTTGATTGGAAACGGCACCAGAAATTGGACTCGTGGCACATACTCGGAATCACGGGATTTTAGCCAAATTCCTTCGTTTAGGCCTCCGAATAATTAATTTTCGTATTAATTATGTCAGGCTGAAGAAGTGTTGGACAGAAAATAAATAAAGAAAAATCGCACCAGGGGCAATTTCGTCATTTGTCGCGACGGTGTCGGAATGGGCCGAAATTTGGCAGGTTAATTGGAAACGGCCCTAGAAATTGGACTCGGGCCACAGACCCGGGATCACGGGATTTTAGACAAATTCCTTCGTTTAGGCCCTTCGAATAATTAATTTTCGTATTAATTATGTCAGGATCAAGAGGCGTTGGACACAAATTTAAAAAGAAAAACCGCACAAGGGGCAATTTCGTCATTTGTCGCAACGGTGTCAGAATGGGCCGAAATTTGGCAAGTTGATTGGAAACGGCCCCAGAAATTAGACACGGGACACAGACTCGGGATCACAGGATTTTAGCCAAACTCCTTCGTTTAGGCATCCGAATAATTAATTTCCGTATTAATTATGTCAGGTCGAAGAAGTTTTGGACAGAAAATGAACAACGCAAAACCGCACTAGGGGTAATTTTGTCATTTGTGACGACGGTGTCGGAATGGGCCGAAATTTGGCAGGTTGATTGGAAACGGCCCCAGAAATTTGACTCGGGGCACAGCCCCGGGATCTCGGGATTTTACCCAAATTCCTTCGTTTTTGCCTCCGAATAATTAATTTTCATATTAATTATGTTAGGTTGAAGATGTGTTGGACAGAAAATTAACATAAAAAAATCGCACCAGGGGCAATTTCGTCATTTATCACGACGGTGTCGGAATGGGCTGAAATTTTGCAAGTTGATTGGAAACGGCCCCAGAAATTGGACTCGAGGCACAGACCCGGGATCATGGGATTTTAGCCAAATTTTTTCGTTTAGGCCTCCGAATAATTAATTTCCGTATTAATTATGTCAGCTTGAAGATGTGTTGGACAGATAATTAACAACGCAAAACCACACCAGGGGCAATTTCGTCATTTGTCCCGACGGTGTCGGAATGGGCTAAAATTTGGCAGGTTGATTGGAAACGGCTTGAGAGATTGGAGTCGGGGCACATACCCGGCATCACGGGATTTTAGCCAATTCCTTCGTTTGGGCCTCCGCATAATTAATTTTCGTATTAATTATGTTAAGTTGAAGATGTGTTGGACAGAAAGTTAACAACGCAAAATCGAACCAGGGGCAATTTTGACATTTGTCGCAACGGTATCGGAATGGGCAGAAATTTGGTAGGTTGATATGAAACGGCCCCAGAAATTGGACTCGGGCAATAGTCCCTAGATCACGGGATTTTAGCCAAATTCCTTCGTCTAGGCCTCCGAATAACTAATTTCCGTATTAATTGTGTCAGGCTAAAGAAGTGTTGGACTGAAAATTAACAAAGAAAAATCGCACCAGGGGCAATTTTGTCATTTGTCGCGACGGTGTCAGAATTGGCAGAAATTTGGCAGGTTGATTGGAAACGGCCGCATAAATTGAACTCAAGGCACAGACCAGGGATCACGGGATTTTAGTCAATTTTTTTCGTTTAGGCCTCCAAATAATTAATTTCCGTATTAATTATGTCAGGTTGAAGAAGTGTTGGACAGAAAATTAACAACGCAAATCTGCACCAGGGGCAATTTCGTCATTTTTTGCGACGGTGTCGAAATGGGCCGAAATTTAGCAGGTTGATTGGAAACGGTCCAAGAAATTGGAGTAGGGGCACATATCCAGGATCACGGGATTTTAGCCAAATTCCTTCATTTAGGCCTCTGAATAATTAATTTTCATATTAATTATGTCATGTTAAAGAAGTGTTGGACCGAAAGTTAACAACGTAAAACCGAACCACTGGCAATTTTGTCATTTGTCTCGACGGTGTCGGAATGGGCTGAAATTTGGCAGGTTGATTGGAAACGGCTCCAGAAATTGGACTTGGGCTACAGACCTGGGATAACGGGATTTTAGACAAATTCCTTTGTTTAGGCCTCCGAATAATTAATTTCCGCATTAATTATGTCAGGTTGAAGAAGTGTTGGACAGAAAATTAATAAAGAAAAATCACACCATGGTCAATTTTGTCATTTGTCGCGACGGTGTCGGAATGGGCCGAAATTTGGCAGGTTGATTGGAAACGGCCCCACAAATTAGACTCGGGGCACAGACTCGGGATCTCGGGATTTTAGCCAAATTCCTTCGTTTTTGCCTCCGAATAGTTAATTTTCGTATTAATTATGTCAGGTTGAAGATGTGTTGGATAGAAAATTAACATAGAAAAATTGCACCAGGGGCAATTTCGTCATTTGTCGCGACGGTGTCGGAATGGGCCGAAATTTTGCAAGTGGATTGGAAACGGCCCCAGAAATTGGACTCGAGGCACAGACCCGGATCACTGGATTTTAGCCAAATTTTTTCGTTCAGGCCTCCAAATAATTAATTTCCGTATTAATTATGTCAGGTTGAAGAAGTGTTGGACAGAAAATTAACAACGCAAAACCACACCAGGGGCAATTTTGTCGTTTGTCGCGACGGCGTCAGAATGGGCTGAAATTTGGCAGGTTGATTGGAAACGGCCCCTGAAATTGGGCTCGGGGCACAGACTCGGAATCATGGGATTTTAGCCAAATTCATTCATTTAGGCCTCCGAATAATTAATTTTCGTATTAATTATGTCAGGTTGAAGAAATGTTAGACTGAAAATTAACAACGCAAAATCGCACCGGGGGAAATTTTGTCACTTCTCGCGATGGTGTTGGAATGGGCCGAAATTTGGCAAGTTGATTGGAAACGCCCCAAAAATTGGACTCGAGGTATAGACTCGAGATCACGGGATTTTAGCCTAATTCCTTCATTTCTGCCTCCAAATAATTAATTTTTGTATTAATTATCTCAGGTTGAAGAAGTGTTGGACAGAAAATTAAAAACGATGGACCGCACAAGGGAAATTTTCGTCATTTGTCACGACGGTGTCGGAATGGGCCGAAATTTGGCAAGTTGATTAGAAACGGCCCCAGAAATTGGACTCGGGGCACAAATCCGGGATCCCGAGATTTTAGCCAAATTCCATCGTTTAGGCCTCCTAATAATTAATTTTCGTATTAATTTTGTCAGGTTGAAGAAGTGTTGAACAGAAAATTAACAAAGAAAAACCGCACCAGGGGCATTTCTTTATTTGTCGCGACAGTGTTGGAATAGGCTGAAATTTGGCATGTTGATGAGAAACGGCCCCAGAAATTGGACTCGGGGCACAGACCCGGGATCAAGAGATTTTAGCCAAATTCCTTCGTTTAGGCCCTCGAATAATTAATTTTCGTATTAATTATGTCAGGCTGAAGAAGTGTTGGACAGAAAATTAACAAAGAAAAATCGCACCAGGGGCAATTGTGTCATTTGTCACGACGGTGGCGGAATGGGCCTAATTTTGGCAGGTCGATTGGAAATGGCCCCAGAAATTGGACTCGGGGCACAGACCCGGGATCGCGGGATTTTTACCAAATTCCTTCGTTTAGGCCACCTTATAATTAATTTTCGTATTAATTATGTCAGGCTGAAGAAGTGTTGGACAGAAAATTAACAAAGAAAAACCGCACTAGGGGCAATTTTTTAATTTGTAGCGACGGTGTCAGAATGGGCCGAAATTTGGCAGGTCGATTGGAAACGGCCCCAGAAATTTGACTCGGGGCACAGACCCGGGGTCATGGGATTTTAGCCAAATTCCTTTGTTTAGGCCTCAGAATAATTAATTTTCGTATTAATTATGTCAGGTTGAAGAAGTGTTGGACAGAAAATAAACAAAGAAAAATCGCACAAGTGGCAATTGTGTCATTTGTAGCGACGGTGTCGGAATGGGCCAAAATTTGGCAGGTCGATTGGAAACGGCCCAAAAAATTGGACTCGAGGCACAGACCCGGGATCACGGGATTTTAGCCAATTTCCTTCATTTAGGCCTCCGAATAATTAATTTCCGTATTAATTATGTCAGGTTGAAGAAATGTTGGACAAAAAATTAACAAAGAAAAATCGCACCAGGGGCAATTTTGTCATTTGTCGCGACAGTGTCAGAATGGGCCGAAATTTGGCTGGTTGATTGGAAACGGCCCCAGAAATTGGAGTCGGGGCACAAACCCGAGATCATGGGAATTTAGACAAATTCCTTCGTTTAGATCTCCGAATAATTAATTTTTGTATTAATTATGTCAGGTTGAAGAAGTGTTGGACAGAAAATTAACAACGCAAAACCTCACCATGGGCAATTTTGTCATTTGTCGCGAAAGTGTCGGAATGGGCAGAAATTTGGCAGGTTGATTAGAAACGGCCCCAGAAATTGGAGTCGGGGCACAAACCCGGGATCACGGGAATTTAGCCAAATTCCTACGTTTAGGCCCCGAATAATTAGTTTTCGTATTAATTATGTCAGGTTGAAGAAGTGTTATACAGAAAACTAACAAAGAAAAATCGCACCAGGGGCAATTTCGTCATTTGTCGCGACGGTGTCGGAATGGGCCGAAATTTGGCAGGTTGATTGAAAACGGCCTTAGAAATTGGATTCGAGGCACAGACCCAGGATCGCGGGATTTTAGCCAAATTCCTTTGTTTAGACCTCTGAATAATTAATTTCCGTATTAATTATGTCACGTTGATGATGTGTTGGACAGAAAATTAACAATGGAAAACTGCACCAGGGCCAATTTCGTCATTTGTTGCGATAGTGTTGGAATGGACCGAAATTTGGCAGGTTGATTGGAAACGGCCCCAGAAATTGGAGTCGTGTCGTAGACCCGGGATCAATGGGATTTTAGCCAAATTCCTACGTTTAGGCCCCGAATAATTAATTTTCGTATTAATTATGTCAGGTTGAAGAAGTGTTATATAGAAAACTAACAAAGAAAAATCGCACCAGGGACAATTTCGTCATTTGACGCGACAGTGTCGGAATGGGCTGAAATTTGGCAGGTTGATTGGAAACGGCCCCAGAAATTGGATCCCAGGCACAGACTCGGGATCACGTGATTTTTGCCAAATTCCTTCTATTAGGACTCCAAGTAATTAATTTCCGCATTAATTATATCATGTTGAAGATGTGTTGGATAGAAAATTACAACCCAAAACCGTACCAGGCGCAATTTTGTCATTTGTCGCGACGATGTTGGAATTGGCCGAAATTTGGCTGGTTGATTGGAAATGACCCTAGAAATTGGAGTCGAGGCACAGACCCGGGATCACGGGATTTTAGCCAAATTCGATCGTTTAGGCCTCCGATAAATTAATTTCTGTGTTAATTATGTCAGGTTGAAGAAGTGTTGGACAGAAAATTAACAAAGAAAAACCCCACCAGGGACAATTCCGTCATATGTCACGACGTGTCAGAATGGGCTGAAATTTGGCAGGTTGATTGGAAACGATCCTAGAAATCAGACTCGGGGCATAGACCCGAGTTCACGGGATTTTAGCCAAATTCCTTCGTTTAGGCCTCTGAATAATTAATTTCGGTATTAATTATGTCAGGTTGAAGATGTGTTGGACAGAAAATTAACGATACAAAACTGCACAAGGGGCAATTTTGTCATTTGTCGCGACGGTGTCGGAATGGACCGAAATTCGGTACGTTGATTGGAAACGGCCCCGAAAATTGGAGTCAGGGCAGAGACCCGGGATCACAGGATTTTAGCCAAATTTCTTCGTTTACGCATTCGAATAATTAATTTCCGTATTAATTATGCCAGGCTGAACAAGTGTTGGGCAGAAAATTCACAAAGAAAAACCGCACCGGGGGTAATTTTTTCATTTGTCGCGACGGTGTCGGAGTGGGCCGAAATTTGGCTGGTAGATTGGAAATGGCCCCAAAAATTGGAGTAGAAGCACAGACCCGGGATCACGGGATTTCAGCCAAATTCCTTCGTTTAGGTCTCCGAATAATTAATTTCCGTATTAATTATGTCAGATTGTAAAAGTGTTGGACAGAAAATTAAAAAAGAAAAATCTCACCAGGAGCAATTTCGTCATTTGTCGTGACGGTGTCGGAATGGGCCGAAATTTGGCAGGTTAAATGGAAATGGCCCACGAAATTGGACTTTGGGCACAGACCCGGGATCACGGGATTTTAGCCAAATTCCTTCGTTTAGGCCTCCGAATAATTAATTTTCATATTAATTATCTCAGGTTGAAGAAGTGTTGGATAGAAAATTAACGAAGAAAAATCGCACAGGGACAATTTTGTCATTTACCGCGACAGTGTCGGAATGGGCCAAAATTATGCAGGTTGATTGGAAACGGCTCCTGAAAATGGACTTAGGGCACAGACCCAGGATCATGGGATTTTAGCCAAATTCCTTCGTTTAGGCCTCCGAATAATTAATTTCCGCATTAATTATGTGAGGCTGAAGAAGTGTTGGACAGAAAATTAAAAAAGAAAAACCGCACCAGGGGCAATTTCGTCATTTGTCGCGACGGTGTTGGAATGGGCTGAAATTATGCAGGTTGATTGGAAACGGCCACCGAAAATGGACTCGGGGCACGGACCCGAGATCACGGGATTTTAGTTAAATTCCTTCTTTTAGGCCTCCGAATAATTAATTTCCGTATTAATTATGTCAGGTTGAAGAAATGTCGGACAAAAAATTAACAAAGAAAAATCGCACCAGGGGCAATTTTGCCATTTGTCGCGACAATGTCGGAATGGACCGAAATTTGGCAGGTTGATTGGAAACGGCCCCAGAAATTGGAGTCGGGGCACAAACTCGGGATCACGGGAATTTAGCTAAATTCCTTCGTTTAGGTCTCCGAATAATTAATTTTTGTATTAATTATGTCCAGCTGAAGAAGTGTTGGACAGAAAATTAACAACGAAAAAACCACACCAGGGGCAATTTCGTCATTTGTCGCGATGGTGTCGGAATGGGCCGAAATTTGGCAGGTTGATTGGAAACGGCCCGAGAAATTGGACTCGGGGCACAGACCCAGGATTGCGAGATTTTAGGCAAATTCCTTCTATTAGGCCTCCGAACAATTAATTTCCGTATTAATTTTGTCAGGTTGAAAATGTGCTAGATAGAAAATTAACAACGCAAAACCATACCAGGGGCAATTTTGTTATTAGTCGTGACGGTGTCGGAATGGGCCAAAATTTGGCTGGCTGTTTGGAAACGGCCCAGAAATTGGAGTCGGGGCACAGACCTGGGATCACGGGATTTCAGCCAAATTTCGTCGTTTAGGCCTCCGATTAATTAATTTCCGTGTTAATTACTTCAGGTTGAAGAAGTGTTGGACAGAAAATTAATAAAGAGAAATCGCACCAGGGGCAATTCCGTCATTTCTCGTGATGGTGTCAGAATGGGCCGAAATTTGGCAGGTTGATTGGAAACGGCCCGAGAAATTAGAGTTGGGGCACAGACCCGGGATCACAGGATTTAGGCCAAAAATTCCTTCAGTTAGGCCTCCGAATAATTAATTTTCGTATTAATTATGTCAGGTTGAAGATGTGTTGGATAGAAAATTAACAAAGAAAAACCGCACCAGGGAGCAATTTTGTCATTTGTCGCAACGGTGTCGGAATGGGCCGAAATTTGGTAAGTTTATTAGAAACGGGCCGGGAAATCGAACTCTGGGCACAGACCCGGGTTCCCTGGATTTGAGCCAAATTCCTTCATTTAGGCCCCCGAAAAATTAATTTTCGTATTATTTATATCTGGTTGAAGATGTGTTGGATGGAAAATTAACAAAGAAAAACCGCACCATGGACAATTTCGCCATTTGTCGCGACGGTGTCAGAATAGGCCGAAATTTGGCAGGTTGATAGGAAATGGCCCCAGAAATTGGAGTGGGTGTACAGACTTGGGATCGCTGGATTTTAGCCGAATCCCTTCGTTTAGGCCTCCGAATAATTAATTTCTGTATTAATTATGTCAGGTTGAAGAAGTGTTGGACAGAAAATTAACAAAGAAAAACCGCACCAGGGGCAATTTTGTCATTTGTCGCGACGGTGCCGGAATGGGCCGAAATTTGGCAGGTTGATTGGAAACAGCCCAAGAAATTAGACTCAGGGCACAAACCCAGGATCTCAGGATTTTATCTAAACTCCTTCGTTTAGGCCCCCGAATAATTAATTTTCGTATTAATAATGTCAGGTTGATGATGTGTTGGACAGAAAATTAACAATGCAAAATCGCACCAGGGACAATTTCGTCATTTGTCGCTACGGTGTCGGAATGGACCAAAATTTGTTAGGCTGATTGGAAACGACCCGAGAAATTGGACTCCGGGCACAGACCCGGGATCACGAAATTTTAGCAAAATTCCTTCATTTAGGCCTCTGAATAATTAATTCCCGTATTAATTATGTCAGGTTGAAGATGTGTTGGATAGGAAATTAACAACGCAAAACCGCACCAGGGGCAATTTTTTCATTTGTCACGACGGTGCCAGAATGGACCAAAATTTGGCAAGTTGATTGTAAACGGCCCCAAAAATTGGGCTCAACGCACAGACCTAGGATCACGGGATTTTTGCCAAATTCTTTCGTTTAGGCCTCCGAATAATTAATTTTCATATTAATTGTGTCAGGTTGAAGAAGTGTTGGACAGAAAATTAAAAAAGAAAAACCGCACCAGGGGCAATTTCGTCATTTGTCACGACGGAGTTTGAATGGGCCGAAATTTGGCAGATCGATTGGAAATGGCCCCAGAAATTGGACTCGGGGCACAGACCTGGGATCACGGGATTTTTGCCAAATTCTTTGTATTAGGCCTCCGAATAATTTATTTTCGTATTAATTATGTCTGGTTGAAGATGTGTTGGACAGAAAATTAACAAAGAAAAACCGTACTAGGGGCAATTTCGTCATTTGTCGCGACAGTGTCGGAATGGGGCGAAATTTGGCAGGTTGATTGGGAATGGCTCCAGAAATTGGAGTTGGAACATAGACCCGGGATCACTGGATTTTAGCCAAATTCCTTCGTTTAGGCCTCCGAATAATTAATTTCCGTATTAATTATGTCAGGTTGAAGAAGTGTTGGACAAAAAATTAATAGAAAAACTCACCAGGGACAATTTTGTCATTTGTCGCGACGGTGTCGGAATGGGCTGAAATTCTGCAGGTTGATTGGAAACGGCCCCAAAAAATGGACCCGGGGCACAGACCCTGGATCATCGGATTTTAGTCAAATTCCTTTGTTTAGGCCTCCGAATAATTAATTTTCATATTAATTATGTCAGGCCGAAGAACTGTTGGACAGAAAATTAACAAAGAAAAACTGCACCAGGGGCAATTTTGTCATTTGCCGCGACAGGGTCGGAATGGGCCGACATTTGGCAGGTTGATTGAAAACGGCCCAAGAAATTGTAGTTGGGGCACAGACCCAGGATCACGGGAATTTAGCCAAATTCCTTCGTTTAGGCCTCCGAATAATTGATTTTCGTAATAATTATGTCAGGTTGAAGAAGTGTTGGACCGAAAATTAGCAAAGAAAAACTGCATAGGGACAATTTCGTCATTTGTCGCGACGGTGTAAGAATTGGCCAAAATTCTGCAGGTTGATTGGAAACGGCCCCAGAAAATGGACTCGGGGCATAGACCCGGGATCACATGAATTTAGCCAAATCCCTTTGTTTAGGCCTCCGAATAATCAATTGTCGTATTAATTATGTCAGGTTGAAGAAGTGTTGGACATATAATTAAGAAAGAAAAACCGCACCGAGGGTAATTTCGTCATTTGTCGCGATGGTATCGAAATGGGCCGAAATTTGGCAGGTCGATTGGAAACAGCCCCAGAAATTTGACTCGAGGCACAGACCGGGATCACGGGATTTTGGCCAAATTCCTTCTATTAGGCCTCCGAATAATTAATTTTCGTATTAATTATGTCGGGTAGAAGATGTGATGGACAGAAGATTAACAACGCAAAACCGCACCAGGGGCAATTTTGTCATTGGTCGCGATGGTGTCGGAATGGGCCAAAATTTGACAGGTTGATTGGGAACGGCCCCAGAAATTGGAGTCAGGGCACAGACCAGGGATTACGGGTTTTTAGCCAAATTTCATCGTTTACGCCTCCGATTAATTAATTTCCATGTTAATTATGTCAGGTTGAAGAAGTGTCGAACAGAAAATTAACAAAGAAAAATCGCACCGACGGCAATTTCGTCATTTGTCGCGACTGTGTTGGAATGGGCCGAAATTTGGCAGGTTGATTAGAAATGTCCCAAGAAATTGGACTCGATGCACAGACCCGGGTTCACGGATTTTTAGCCAAATTCCTTCGTTTAGGCCTCCGAATAATTAATTTTCGTATTAACTATGTCAGGTTGAAGATGTGTTGGACAGAAAATTAAAAACGTAAAACCGCACCAGGGGCAATTTCGTTATTTGTCGTGACGTTGTCGGAATGGGCAGAAATTATGCTGGTTGATTGGATACGACCCTAAAAATCTGACTCGGGGCATAGACCTGGCATCACGGGATTTTAGCCAAATTCCTTCGTTTAGGCTTTCGAATAATTAATTTTCATATTAATTATGTCGGGTTGAATAATTGTTGGACATAAAATTAACAAAGAAAAACGATAGCAGGGGCAATTTCATCATTTGTCGCGACGGTGTCGGAATGGGCCGAAATTTAGCAAGTTGATTGGAAATGGCCCGAGAAATTGAAGTCGGGGTACAGACCCGGGATCATGGGATTTCAACCAAATTTCATCGTTTAGGCCTCCGATTCATTAATTTCCGTGTTAATTACTTCAGGTTGAAGAAGTGTTGGGCAGAAAATGAACAAAGAGAAATCGCACCAGGGGTTTTTCCGTCATTTATCACGACGGTGTCAGAATGGGCCGAAATTTGACAGGTTGATTAGAAACGGCCCGAGAAATTGGAGTCGGGGCACAAATCCGGGATCACGGGATTTTGGCCAAATTCCTTCGTTTAGGCCTCCGAATAATTAATTTTCGTATTATTTATGTCAGGTTGAAGATGTGTTGGACAGAAAATTAACAAAGAAAAACCGCACGAGTGGCAATTTCATCATTTGTCGTGACGGTGTCGGAATGGGCTGAAATTTGGAAGCTTGATTGGAAACGTTCCCGAAAATCAGACTCGGGGCACAGACCCGGGTTTCCGGGATTTTAGCCAAATTCCTTCGTTTAGGCCTCCGACTAATTAATTTCCGCATTAATTATGTCAGGCTGAAGAGGTATTGGATAGAAAATTAACAAAGAAAAACCGCACCAGGGGTAATTTCATCATTTGTTGCGACAGTGTCGGAATGGGGCGAAATTTGGCAGGTCAGTTGGAAACGGCCCGAGAAATTGGAGTCGGGGCACAGATCCGGGATCACGGGATTTTGGCCAAATTCCTTCATTTAGACCTCCGAATAATTAATTTTCGTATTAATAATGTCAGGTTGAAGATGTGTTGGACAGAAAATTAACAAAAAAGACCGCACGAGGGGCAGTTTCGTCATTTGTCGCGACGGTGTCGGAATGGGCCGAAATTTGGCAGGTTGATTGGAAACGTTCCCAGAAATCGGACTCGGGGCACAGACCTGGGTTCCCGAGATTTTGGCCAAATTCCTTCGTTTAGGCCTCCAACAAATTAATTTCCATATTAATTATGCCAGGTTGAAGAAGTGTTGGATAGAAAATTAACAAAGAAAAATCGCACCAGGAACAATTTCGTCATTTGTCGCGACGGTGTCGGAATGCGCCGAAATTTGGCAGGTTGATTGGTAAAAGCCCCAGAAAATTGGACTCGGGGCACAGTCCCGAGATCATGGGATTTTAGCCAAATTCCATCTCTTAGGCCCCCGAATAATTAATTTTTGTATTAATTATGTCAGGTTGAAGAAGCGTTGGATAGAAAATTAACGACGCAAAACCGCACCAGGGGCAATTTCGTCATTTGTCGCAACGGTGTCGGATTGGGCCGAAATTTGGTAGGCTAATTGGAAACGGCCTAAGAAATTGGACTCGGGGCACAGGCCCGGGATCACAGGATTTTAGCAAAATTCCTTCGTTCAGGCCACCGAATAATTAATTTTCATATTCATTATGTCAGGTTGAAGATGTGTTGGACTAAAAATTAACAGCGCAAAACCACACGAGGGGCAATTTTTTCATTTGTCACGATGGTGCCAAAATGGGCCGAAATTTGGTAGGTTAATTGGAAACAGCCCCAGAAATTGGGCTCGAGGAACAGACCTAGGATCATGGGATTTTAGCCAAATTCCTTCGTTTAGGCCTCCGAATAATTAATTTTTGTATTAATTATGTCAGGTTGAAGAAGTGTTGGAAAGAAAATTAAAAAAGAAAAACCGCACTAGGGGCAATTTCGTCATTGGTTGCGACGGAGTCAGAATGGGCCGAAATTTGGCAGGTTGATTGGAAACAGCCCCAGAAATTGGACTCGGGGCATGGACCCGGGATCATGGGATTTTAGCCAAATTCCTTCTATTAGGCCTTCGAATAATTAATTTTCGTATTAATTATGTCAGGTTGAAGATGTGTTGGACAGAAAATTAACAAAGAAATTCCGCACCAGGGGCAATTTTGTCATTTATTGCGATGGTGTCGGAATGGGCCGAAATTTGGCAGGTTTTTTGGAAACGGTCCCAGAAATCGAACAAGGAGCAAAGACCCGGGTTCACGGGATTTTAGCCAAATTCCTTCGTTTAGGCCTCCGAATAATTAATTTCCGTATTAATTATGTCAGGCTGAAGAAGTGTTGTACAGAAAATTAACAAAGAAAAATCGCACCAGGGGCAATTTCGTCATTTGTCGCGACGGTGTCGGAATGGGCCAAAATTTGGCAGGTTGATTGGAAACGTTCCCGAAAATCGGACTCGGGGCACAGACCCGTTCTCCCGGGATTTTAGCCAAATTCCTTCGTTTAGGTTTCCGACTAATTAATTTTCATATTAATTATGTCAGGTTGAATATGTGTTGGACAAAAAATTAACAAAGAAAAATCGCACCATGGACAATTTCACATTTGTTGAGACGGCGTCGGAATGGTCGAAATTTGGCAGGTTGATTGGAAACGGCCCCAGAAATTGGAGTGGGTGTACAGACCCGGGATCACGGGATTTTAGCCAAATCCCTTCGTTCAGGCCTTCGAATAATTAATTTTCGTATTAATTATGTCAAGCTGAAGAAGTGTTGGACAGAAAATTAACAAAGAAAAACCGCCCCAGGGGCAATTTCGTCATTTGTCGTGACGGTGTTAGAATGGGCCAAAATTTGGTAGGTTGATTGGTAACGGCCCCAGAAAATTGGACTCAAGGTACAGACCCGGGATCATGCAATTTTAGCCAAATTCCATCTCTTAGGCCCCCGAATAATAAATTTTCGTATTAATTATATCAGGTTGAAGAAGTGTTGGACAGAAAATTAATGACGTAAAACCGCAACAGGGGCAAGTTCATCATTTGTCGCGGCGGTGTCGAAATGGGCCGAAATTTGGTAGGCTGATTGAAAACGGCCCGAGAAATTGGACTTAGGGCACAGGCTCAGGATCACGGGATTTTAGCAAAATTCCTTCGTTTAGGCCACTGAACAATAAATTTCCTGTTGAAGATGTGTTGGACAAAAAATTAACAATGCAAAACCACACCAGGGGCAATTTTTTCATTTGTCGCGACTGTGCCAAAATGGGCCGAAATTTGGCAGGTAGATTGGAAATGGCCCCAGAAATTGGGCTCGAGGCACAAACCCAGGATCATGGGATTTTAGCCAAATCCTTCGTTTAGGCCTCCGAATAATTAATTTTCGTATTAATTATATCAGGTTGAAGAAGTGTTGAACAGAAAATTAAGAAAGAAAAATTGTACCAGGGGAAATTTCGTCATTTGTCGAGACGTAGTCGGAATGGGCCGAAATTTGGCAGGTTGATTGGAAACGGCTCCAGAAATTGGAGTTGGGGCACAGACCCGAGATCGCGAGATTTTAGCCAAATTCCTTTGTTTAGGCCTCCGAATAATTAATTTCCGTATTAATTATGTAAGGTTGAAGAAGTGTTGGACAGAAAATTAACAAAGAAAAACCGCACCAGGGACAATTTTGTCATTTGTCGCGACGGTGTCAGAATGGGCCGACATTTGGCAGGTTGATTGGGAACGACCCCAGAAATTGGAGTCAGGACACAGACCCGGGATCACGGGAATTTAGCCAAATTCCTTCGTTTAGGCCTCCGAATAATTAATTTTCTATTAATTATGTCAGGTTGAAGATGTGTTGGACAGAAAATTAACAAAGAAAAACCGCACCATGGACAATTTCGTCATTTGTCGCGACGATGTCGGAATGGGCCGAAATTCTGCAGGTTGATTGGAAACGGCCCCAGAAATGGACTCGGGGCACAGACCCTGGATCACGGGATTTTAACCAAATTCCTTCGTTTAGGCCTCCGAATAATTAATTTTTGTATTAATTATGTCAGGCTGAAGAAGTGTTGGACATAAAATTAACTAAGAAAAACTGCACCAGGGGCAATTTTGTCATTTGTCGCGACGGGGTCGGAATGGGCCGACATTTGGCAGGTTGATTGGGAATGGCCCCAGAAATTGGAGTCGGGGCACCAACCCGGGATCACGGGAATTTAGCCAAATTCCTTCGTTTAGGCCTCCGAATAATTAGTTTCTGTAATAATTATGTCAGGCTGAAGAAGAGTTGGATCGAAAATTAACAACGAAAAATTGCACAGGTACAATTTCGTCATTTGTCGCGACGTTGTCGGAATTGGCCAAAATTCTGCAGGTTGATTGGTAACGGCCCCAGAACATGGACTCGGGGCATAGACCCGGGATCATGTAAATTTAGCCAAATTCCTTCGTTTAGGCCTCCGAATAATTAATTTTCGTATTAATTGTGTCAGGTTGAAAAAGTGTTGGACAGAAAATTAACAAAAAAAAATCGCACTAGGGGCAATTTCATCATTTGTCGCGATGGTGTCGGAATGGGCTGAAATTTGGCAGGTTGATTGGAAACGGGCCCAGAAATTTGACTCGGGGCACAGACCGGGATCACAGGATTTTAGCCAAATTCTTTCTATTAGGCCTCCGAATAATTAATTTTCGTATTAATTATGTCAGGTAGAAGATATGATGGACAGAAAATTAACAACGAAAAACCGCACTAGGGGCAATTTTATCATTTGTTGCGACGGTGTCGGAATGGGCCGAAATTTGGCCGGTTGATTGGAAACAGCCCCAGAAATTGGAGTCAAGGCACAAACCTGGGATCACAGGTTTTTAGCCAAATTTCGTTGTTTAGGCCTCCGATTAATTAATTTTCGTGTTAATTATGTCGGGTTGAAGAAGTGTCGAACTGAAAATTAACAAAGAAAAACCGCAGCAGGGACAATTTCGTCATTTGCCGCGACTGTGTTGGAATGGGCCAAAATTTGGCTGGCTGATTGGAAACGGCCCGAGAAATTGGACTCGGTGCACAAACTTGGGATCACAGATTTTTAGCCAAATTCCTTCGTTTAGGCCTCCGAATAATTAATTTTCGTATTAATTATGTCAGGTTGAAGATGTGTTGGACAGAAAATTAACAACGTAAAACCGCACCAGGTGCAATTTCGTTATTTGTCACGACGGTGTCGAAATGGGCAGAAATTATGCAGGTTGATTGGATACAGCCCTAAAAATCTGACTCGGGGCACAAACCCGGCATCACGGGATTTTAGCCAAATTCCTTCGTTTAGGCCTCCAAATAATTAATTTCCGTATTAATTATGTCAGGTTGAAGAATTGTTGGACAGAAAATTAACAAAGAAAAACCACACCAGGGACAATTTCATCATTTGTCGCGACAGTGTCGGAATGGGCCGAAATTCTGCACGTGGATTGGAAACAGCCCCAGAAAAGGGACTCGGGGCACTGACCCTGGATCACAGGATTTTAGCCAAATTCCTTCATTTAGGCCTCCGAATAATTAATTTTCGTATTAATTATGTCAGGCTGAAGAAGTGTTCTACAGAAAATTAACAAAGAAAAACCGCACCAGGGGCAATTTTGTCATTTGTTGTGACAGTGTCGAAATGGGCCGAGATTTGGCAGGTTGATTGGGAACGGCCCCAGAAATTGGAGTCGGGGCACTAAGCCGGGATCACGGGAATTTAGCAAATTCCTTCGTAGCCTCCGAATAATTAATTTTCGTACTAATTATGTCAGGTTGAAGATGTGTTGGACAGAAAATTAACAAAGAAAAATCGCACCATGGAAAATTGCTTCATTTATCGCGACGGTGTCGGAATGGACCGAAATTTGGCAGGTTGATTGGAAACGGCCCCAGAGATTGGAGTAGGTGTACAGACCCGGGATCACGGGAATTTAGCCAAATTTCTTCTTTTTCTCCGAATAATTAATTTCCGTATTAATTATGTCAACCTGAAGAAGTGTTGGACAAAAAATTAACAAAGAAAAATCGCACCAGGGGCAATTTTGTCATTTGTCGCGACGGTGTCGGAATGGGTCGAAATTTGGCAAGTTGATTGGGAACGGCCCGAGAAATTGGACTCGGGGCACAGTCCTGGGATCACGGGATTTTAGCAAAATTCCTTCGTTTAGGCCTCCGAATAATTAATTTTCGTATTAGATATGTCAAGTTGAAGAAGTGTTGGAGAGAAAATTAACAAAGAAAAACTGCACCAGGGGCAATTTTGTCATTTGTCGCGACGGTGTCGGAATGGGCCGAAATTTGGCAGGTTGATTGGAAAAGGTCCGAGAAATTGGACTCGGGGTAGGCCCCGAGATCACGGGATTTTAGTAAAATTCCTTCTTTTAGGCCTCCGAATAATTAATTTCCATATTAATTATATCAGGTTGAAGATGTGTTGGGCAGAAAATTAGCAATGCAAAGCCGCACCAGGGGTAATTTAGTCATTTGTCACGACGGTGTCGGAATGGGCCGAAATTTGGCAGGTTGATAGGAAACGGCCCCAGAAATTGGAGTTGGGGCATAGACTTGGGATCACAGGATTTTAGCCAAATTTCTTCGTTTAGACCTCCGAATAATTAATTTCCGTATTAATTATGTCAGGTTGAAGAAGTGTTGGACAGAAAATTAACAATGCAAAATCGCACCAGGGGCAATTTCATCATTTGTAGCGACGGTGTCGGAGTGGGCCGAAATTATGCAGGTTGATTGGAAATTGCCCAAGAAATTGGAGTCGGGGCATAGACCCGAGATCATGGGATTTTAGCCAAATTCCTACGTTTAGGCCTCTGAATAATTAATTTCCGTATTAATTATGTCAGGTTGAAGAATTGTTGGACAGAAAATTAACAAAGAAAAAACGCACCAGGGGCAATTTCGTCATTTGTCGCGACGGTGTCGGAATGGGCCGAAATTTGGCAGGTTGATGGGAAACGGCCCCAGAAATTGGAGTTGGGGTACAGACCAGGGAAAATGGGATTTTAACCAAATTCCTTCGTTTAGGCCTCCAAGTAATTAATTTCCGCATTAATTTGTCAAGTTGAAGATGTGTTGGACAGAAAACTGACAACGGAAAACCGCAATAGGAGCAATTTCGTCATTGTTGCGACGGTGTCGGAATGGGTCAAAATTTGGCAGGTTGATTCGAAACGGCCCCGAAATTGGAGTCGAGGCACAGACCCTGGATCACAGGGTTTTAGCCAAATTCCTTCGTTTAGGCCTCCGAATAATTAATTTTCGTATTAATTATATCAGGTTGAAGAAGTGTTGGACATAAAATTAAAAAAGAAAAATCGCACCCGAGCCAATTTCGTCATTTGTCGCGACGGTGTCGGAATGGGCCGAGATTTGCCAGGTTGATTGGAAGCGGCCCGAGAAATTGGACTCGGAGTATAGATCCGGGATCATTAGATTTTAGCCAAATTTCATTGTTCAGGCCTTCGAATAATTAATTTCCGTATTAGTTATGTCAGGTTGAAGATGTATTGGACAAAAAATTCACAACGGAAAACCGCACCTGGGGCACTTTTTTCATGTGTCGCAACGGTGTCGAAATGGGCCGAAATTTGGCAGGTTGATTGCAAACAGCTCGAGAAATTAGACTCGAGGCACAGTCTCGGGATCACAGGATTTTAGCAAAATTCCTTCATTTAGGCCTCCGAATAATTAATTTCCGTATTAATTATGTCTGGTTGAAGATGTGTTGGACAGAAATTAACAATGCAAAACCGCTCCAGGGGCAATTTTTTCATTTGTCGTGATGGTGTTAGAATGGGTCGAAATTTGGCAGGTTGATTGGAAACGGCCCCAGAAATTGGGCTCAGGCACAGGCCCAGGATCAAGTTATTTTAGCCAAATTCCTTTGGTTGATTGGGAGAGGCTCTAGAAATTGGGGTTGGGGTACAGACCCAGGATTACGGGATTTTAGCCAAATTCCTTCGTTTAGGCCTCCGAATAATTAATTTCTGTATTAAATATGTCAGGTTGAAGAAGTGTTGGACAGAAAATTAACAAAGAAAAACCGCACCAGGGACAATTTCGTCATTCGTCGCGATGGTGTCGAAATGGGCCGAAATTCCGTAGGTTGGTTGGGAACGGCTCCAGAAATTGGGGTTGGGACACAGACCCGGAATTACGGGATTTTAGCCAAATTCCATCGTTTAGGCCTCCGAATAATTAATTTTCGTATTAATTATGTCAGGTTGAAGAAGTGTTGGACAGAAAATTAAAAAAGACAAACCGTACCAGGGGCAATTTCGTCATTTGTCGCGACGGTGTCGAAATGGGCCGAAATTCAGCAGGTTGATTGGAAACGGCCCCAGAAAATGGACTCGGAGCATAGACCCTGGATCACGGGATTTTAGCCAGATTCCTTCGTTTAGGCCTATGAATAATTAATTTTCTTATTAATTATGTCAGGCTGAAGAAGTGTTGGACATAAAATTAACAAAGAAAAATCGCACCAGGGGCAATTTTGTCATTTGTCGCGACGGTGTCGAAATGGGCCGACATTTGACAGGTTGATTGGGAACGGCCCCAGAAATTGGAGTCGGGGCACCGACCAGGGATCACGGGAATTTAGCGAAATTCCTTCGTTTAGGCCTCTGAATAATTAGTTTCCGTATTAATTATATCAGGTCGAAGAAGTGTTGGACCGAAAATTAACAAAGAAAAATCGCACCAGGGACAATTTCTTCATTTGTCGCGACGGTGTCGGAATGGGCCGAAATTTTGCAGGTTGATTGGAAACGGCCCCAGAAAAGGGACTCGGGGCACTGGCCCTGGATCACGGGATTTTAGCCAAATTCCTTCCTTTAGGCCTCCGAATAACTAATTTTTTTATTCATTATGTCAGGTTGAAGAAGTGTTGGACAGAAAATTAACAAAGAAAAACCGCACCAGGGGCAATTTTGTCATTTGTCGCGACGGTGTCGGAATGGGCCGACATTTGGCAAGTTCATTGGGAACGGCCCCAGAAATTGGAGTCAGGGCACAGACCCGAGATCACGGGAATTTAGCCAAATTCCTTCGTAGCCTCCGAATAATTAATTATCGTATTAATTATGTCAGGTTGAAGATGTGTTGGACAGAAAATTAACAAAGAAAAACCGCACCATGGACAATTTCGTCATTTGTCACGACGGTGTCGGAATGGGCCGAAATTTGGCAGGTTGATTGGAAACAGCCCCAAAAATTGGACTCGGGGCACAGTCCCGGGATCATGGGATTTTAGCAAAATTCCTTCGTTTAGGCCTCCGAATAATTAATTTTCATATTAATTATGTCAGGTTGAAGATGTGTTGGACAAAAAATTAACAACGCAAAACCGCACCAGGGGCAATTTAGTCATTTGTCATGACGGTGTCAGAATGGGCCAAAATTTAGCAGGTTGATAGGAAACAGCCCTAGAAATTGGAGTCGGGCACAGACTCGGGATCACAGGATTTTAGCAAAATTTCTTCGTTTAGACCTCCGAATAATTAATTTTCGCATTAATTATGTCAGGTTGGAGAAGTGTTGGACATAAAATTAACAATGCAAAATCGCACTAGGGGCAATTTCATCATTTGTCGCGACGGTGTCGGAATGGGCCGAAATTATGCAGGTTGATTGGAAATGGCCCGAGAAATTGGAGTCGGGGCATGACCCAAGATCATGGGATTTTACCCAAATTCCCACGATTAGGCCTCCGAATAATTAATTTCCGTATTAATTATGTCAGGTTGAAGAATTGTTGGACAGAAAATTAACAAAGAAGAACCGCACCAGGAGCAATTTCGTCATTTGTAACGATGGTGTCGGAATGGGCTGAAATTTGGCAAGTTGATTGGAAACGACCCCAGAAATTGAAGTCGGGGCACAGACCAGGGATAAGGGGATTTTAGCCAAATTCCTTCATTTAGGCCTCCTAGTAATTAATTTCTGCATTAATTATCTCAGGTTGAAGATGTGTTGGACAAAAAATTAACAACACAAAACCGCACCAGGGGCAATTTAGTCATTTGTCACGACGGTGTTGGAATGGGTCGAAATTTGGCAGGTTGATAGAAAACGGCCCCAGAAATTTGAGTCGGGGCACAGACTCGAGATCACAGGATTTTAGCCAAATTTCTTGGTTTAGGCATCCGAATAATTAATTTTCGTATTAATTATGTCAGGTGGAAGAAGTGTTGGATAGAAAATTAACAAAGAAAAACTGCACCAGGGGCAATTTTGTCATTTGTCGCGACGGTGTCGGAATTGGCCGAAATTTGGCAAGCTGATTGTTAATGGCCCGAGAAATAGAACTGGGGGCACAGTCCAGGGATCACGGGATTTTAGCAAAGTTCCTTCGTTTAGGCCTCCGAATAATTAATTTCCGTATTAATTATGTCTGGTTGAAGATGTGTTGGACAGAAAATTAAAAACGCAAAACTGCGCCAGGGGCAATTTAGTCATTTGTCACGACGGTGTCGGAATGGGCCGAAATTTGGCAGGTTGATAGAAAACGGCCCCAGAAATTTGAGTCGAGGCACAGACTCGGGATCACAGTATTTTAGCCAAATTTCTTCATTTAGACCTCCGAATAATTAATTTCCGTATTAATTATGTCAGGTTGAAGAAGTGTTAGACAGAAAATTAACAATTCAAAACCTCACCAGGGGCAATTTCAACATTTGTCGTGACGGTGTCGGAATGGGCTGAAATTATGAAGGTTGATTGGAAATGGCCCGAGAAATTGGAGTCGGGGCATCGACCCGAGATCATGGGATTTTTGCCAAATTCCTACGTTTAGGCCTCCAAATAATTAATTTCCGTATTAATTATGTCAGGTTGAAGAATTGTTGGACAGAAAATTAACAGAGAAAATCCGCACCTGGGGCAATTTCGTCATTTATCGCGACAGTGTCGGAATGGGCCGAAATTTGGCAGGTTGATTGGAAACGACCCCAGAAATTGGAGTCGGGGCACAGACTAGAGATAACGGGATTTTAACCAAATTCCTTCGTTTAGGCCTCCAAGTAATTAATTTCCGCACTAATTACGTCAGGTTGAAGATGTGTTGGACAGAAAATTGACAACGCAAAACCGCACGTGGAGCAATTTCGTCGTTGTCGCAACGGTGTCAGAATGTGCCGAAATTTGGTAGGTTTATTGGAAATGGCCCCAGAAATTGGAGTTGAGGCACAGACCCCGGATCACAGGGTTTTAGCCAAATTCCTTTGTTTAGGCCTCCGAATAATTAATTTTCGTATTAATTACGTTAGGTTGAAGAAGTGTTGGACATAAAATTAAAAAAGAAAAACCGCACCCGGGGAAATTTCGTCATTTGTCGCGACGGTGTCGGAATGGGCCGAAATTTGGCAGGTTGATTGGAAACGGCCCTAGAAATTGGACTCAGGGCATCGATCCGAGATCACGAGATTTTAGCCAAATTCCTTCGTTCAGGCCATCGAATAATTAATTTCCGTATTAGTTATGTCAGGCTAAAGATGTATTGGACAGAAAATTCACAACGTAAAACCACACCTGGGGCAATTTTTTCATGTGTCGCGACGGTGTCGGAATGGGCCGAAATTTGGTAGGTTGATTGCAAACGGCCCAAAAAATTGGACTCGGGGCACAGTCCCGGGATCACGGGATTTTAGTAAAATTCCTTCGTTTAGGCCTCCGAATAATTCATTTCCGTATTAATTATGTCAGGTTGAAGATGTGTTGGACATAAAATTAACAACGCAAAACCGCACCAGGGGCAATTTCGTCATTTATCGCGACGGTGTCGGAATGGGCCGAAATTTGGTAGGCTGATTGAAAACAGCTCGAGAAATTGGACTCGGGGCACAGACCCAGGATCACTGGATTTTAGCAAAATTCCTTTGTTTAGGCCTCCGAATAATTAATTTTCGTATTAATTATGTCAGTTTGAAGATGTGTTGGACAGAAAATAAACAATGCAAAACTGCACCAGGGGCAATTTCAACATTTGTCGCGATGGTGTCGGAATGGGTCGAAATTATGCGGGTTGATTGGAAATGGCCCGAGAAATTAGAGTCTGGGCATAGACCCGAGATCATGGGATTTTTGCCAAATTTCGACGTTTAGGCCTCTGAATAATTACTTTCCGTATTAATTATGTCAGGTTGAAGAATTTTTGGATAGAAAACTAACAACAAAAAACCACACCAGGAGCAATTTCATCAGTTGTCGCGACGATGTCCGAATGGGCCGACATTTGGCAGGCTGATTGGAAACAGCCCTTGAAATTGGAGTCGGGGCACAGACCCGGGATCACGGGAATTTAGCCAAATTCCTTCGTAGTCTCCGAATAATTAATTTTCGTATTAATTACGTCAGGTTGAAGATGTGTTGGACAGAAAATTAACAAAGAAAAACCGCACCATGGACAATTTTGTAATTTGTCGCGACGGTGTCGGAATGGGCTAAAATTTGGCAAGTTGATTGGAAACGGCCCCAGAGATTGGAGTGGGTGTACAGACCTGGGATCACGGGATTTATGCTAAATCCCTCCGTTTTGGTCTCCGAAAATTTGATTTCCGTATTAATTATGTCAGGCTGAAGAAGTGTTGGATAGAAAATTAACAAAGAAAAACCGCACCAGGGGCAATTTTGTCATTTGTCGCGACGGTGTTGGAATGGGCCGAAATTTGGCAGGTTGATTGGAAACGGCCCGAGAAATTGGACTCGGGGCACAGTCCCGGGATCACAGGATTTTAGCAAAATTCCTTCGTTTAGGTCTCTGAATAATTAATTTCCGTATTAATTATGTCAGGTTGAAGAAGTGTTGGACAGAAAATTAACAAAGAAAAACCGCACCAGGGGCAATTTTGTCATTTGTCGCGACGGTGTCGGAATGACTCGAAATTTGGTAGGTTGATTGGAAACGGCCTGAGAAATTGGACTCGGGGCAAAGTCCCGGAATCACGGGATTTTCGCAAAATTCCTTCGTTTAGGCGTCCGAATAATTAATTTTCGTATTAATTATGTCAGGTTGAAGATGTGTTGGACAGAAAATTAACAATGCAAAGTCGTACCAGGGGCAATTTAGTAATTTGTCACGACGGCGTCGGAATGGGCCGAAATTTGGCGGGTTGATAGGAAACGGCCCCAGAAATGGGAGTCGGGGCACAGATTCAAGATCACAGGATTTTAGCCAAATCTCTTCGTTTAGACCTCTGAATAATTAATTTCCACATTAATTATGTCAGGTTGAAGAAGTGTTGGACAGAAAATTAACAATGCAAAATCGCACCAGGGGCAATTTCATCATTTGCCGCGACGGTGTCGGAATGGGCCGAAATTATGCAGGTTGATTGGAAATGGCCCGAGAAATTGCATTCGGGGAATAGACCCAAGATCATGGGATTTTAGCCAAATTCCTACGTTTAGGCCTCCAAATAATTAATTTCCGTATTAATTATGTCCAGTTGAAGAATTGTTGGACAAAAAATTAACAGAGAAAAATCGCACCAGGGGCAATTTCGTCATTTGTCGCGACGGTGTCGGAATGGGCCGAAATTTGGTAGGTTGATTGGAAACGACCCCAGAAATTGGAGTCGGGGCACAAACCAGGGATAATGGGATTTTAGCCAAATTCCTTCGTTTAGGCCTCCAAGTAATTAATTTTCGAATTAATTATGTCAGGTTGAAGATTGTTGGACAGAAAATTGACAACGCAAAACCGCACTAGGACAAATTTCGTCTTTGTCGCGACGGTGTCGGAATGGGCCGAAATTTGGCAGGTTGATTGGAAACGGCCCAAGAAATTGGAGTCGAGGCACAGACCCCAGACACAGGGTTCTAGCCAAATTCCTTCGTTTAGGCCTCCGAATAATTAATTTCCGTATTAATTATGTCAGGTTGAAGAAGTGTTGGACATAAAATTAAAAAAGAAAAACCGCACCTGGGGCAATTTCGTCATTTGTCGCGACAGTGTCGGAATGGGCCGAAATTTACTAGGTTGATTGGAAATGGCCCGAGAAATTGGACTCAGGGCGTAGATCCGGGATCATGAGATTTTAGCCGAATTCCTTCGTTCAGGCCTTCGAATAATTAATTTCCGTATTAGTTATGTCAGGTTGAAGATGTATTAGACAGAAAAGTCACAACGCAAAACCGCACCTGGGGCAATTTTTTCATGTGTCGCGACGGTGTCGGAATGGGCCGAAATTTGGCAGGTTGATTGCAAACGGCCCGAAAAATTGGACTCGGGGCATAGTCCCGGGATCATGGGATTTTAGCAAAATTCCTTCGTTTAGGCCTCTGAATAATTCATTTCCGTATTAATTATGTCAGGTTGAAGATGTGTTGGACAGAAAATTAACAATGCAAAACCGTACCAGGGGCAATTTCGTCATTTGTCGTGACGGTGTCGAAATGGGCCGAAATTTGGTAGGCTGATTGGAAATGGCCCAAGAAATTGGACTCGGGGCACAGACCCAGGATCACAGGATTTTAGCAAAATTCCTTCATTTAGGCCTCTGAATAATTAATTTCCGTATTAATTATGTCAGGTTGAAGATGTGTTGGACAGAAAATTAACAACGCAAAAATACACCAGGGGCAATTTTTTCTTTTGTCGCGACGGTGCTAGAATGGGCCGAAATTTGGCAGGTTGATTGGAAACGGCCCCGAAATTGGGCTCGAGGCATAGACCTTGGATCACGGGATTTTAGCCAAATTCCTTCGTTTAGGCCTCCGAATAATTAATTTTCGTATTAATTATGCTAGGTTGTAGAAGTGTTGGACAGAAAATTAAAAAAGAAAAACCGCACCAGGGGCAATTTCGTCATTTGTCGCGACAGTATCGGAATGGGCCGAAATTTGGAAGGTTGATTGGGAATGGCTCCAGAAATTGGGGTTGGGGCACAGACCCGGGATCACGAGATTTTAGCCAAACTCCTTCGTTTAGGCCTCCGAATAATTAATTTCCGTATTAAATATGTCAAGTTGAAGAAGCGTTGGACAGAAAATTAACAAAGATAAACCGTACCAAGGACAGTTTCGTCGTTTGTCGCGACGGTGTCGGAATGGGCCGAAATTCTGCAGGTTGATTGGAAACGGCCCCAGAAAATGGACTCGAAGCATAAACCTTGGATCACGGGATTTTAGCCAAATTCCTTCGTTTAGGCCTCCCAATAATTAATTTTCGTATTAATTATGTCAGGTTGAAGAAGTGTTGGACATATAATTAACAAAGAAAAACCGCACCAGGGGCAATTTCGTCATTTGCCGCGACGGTGTCGAAATGGGCCTAAATTTGGTAGGCTGATTGGAAACGACCCCAGAAATTGGAGTCGGGGCACAGACCAGGGATAACGAGATTTTAGCCAAATTCCTTTGTTTAGGCCTCCAAGTAATTAATTTCCGCATTAATTATATCAGGTTGAGGATGTGTTGGACAGAAAATTAACAACGCAAAACCGCACCAGGGGCAATTTCATCATTTGTCGCGACGGTGTCGGGATGGGCCGAAATTATGTTGGTTGATTGGAAATGGCCCGAGAAATTGGAGTCGGGCATAGACCCGAGATCATGGGATTTTAGCCAAATTCCTATGTTTAGGGCCTCCGAATAATTAATTTCCGTATTAATTATGTCAGGTTGAAGAATTGTTGGACAGAAAATTAACAAAGAAAAACCGCACCAGTGGCAATTTCGTCATTTTTCGCGACGGTGTCGGAATGGGCCGACATTTGGCTGGTTGATTGGGAACGGCCCTTGAAATTGGAGTCAGGCACAAACCCGGGATCACGGGAATTTAGCCAAATTCCTTCGTAGCCTCCGAATAATTAATTTTTGTATTAATTATGTCAGGTTGAAGATGTGTAGGACAGAAAATTAACAAAGAAAAATCACACCATGGACAATTTCTTCACTTGTCGCGACGATGTCGGAATGGGCCGAAATTTGGCAGGTTGATTGGAAACGGCCCCAGAGATTGAAGTGGGTGTACAGAGCCGGGATCACGGGATTTTAGAAAAATTCCTTCGTTTGGGCCTCCGAATAATTAATTTCCGTATTAATTATGTCAGGTTGAAGAAGTGTTGGACATAAAATTAACAAAGAAAAACTACACTAAGGGCAATTTTATCATTTGTTGCGACGGTGTCGGAATGGGCCAAAATTTGGCAGGTTGATTGGAAACGGCCCAAGAAATTGGACTCGTGGTAAACTCCTAGGATCACGGGATTTTAGCAAAATTCCTTCGTTTAGGCCTCCGAATAATTAATTTCCATATTAATTATGTCATGTTGAAGATGTATTGGACAGAAAATTAACAATGCAAAACCGCACCTGGGGCAATTTAGTCATTTGTCACGACGGTGTCGGAATGGGTCGAAATTTACCAGGTTGATAGGAAACGGCCCCAGAAATTGGAGTCGGGGCACAGACTCGGGATCACAGGATTTTAGCCGAATTTTTTAGTTTAGACCTTCGAAAAATTAATTTCCGTATTAATTATCTCAGGTTGAAGAAGTGTTGGACAGAAAATTAAAAATGCAAAACTGCACCAGGGGCAATTTCATCATTTGTCGCGACGGCGTCGAAATGGACCAAAATTATGTAGGTTGATTGGGAATGGCCTGAGAAATTGGAGTCAGGGCGTAGACCCGAGATCATGGGATTTTACCCAAATTCCTACGTTTAGGCCTCCGAATAATTAATTTCCGCATTAATTATGTCAGGTTGAAGAATTGTTGGACAGAAAATTAACAAAGAAATACCGCACCAGAGGCAATTTCGTCATTTGTCGCGACGGTGTCGGAGTGGGACGAAATTTGGCAGGTTGATTGGAAACGGCCCCAGAAATTGTAGTCGGGGCACAGACCCTGGATAATGGGATTTTAGCCTAATTTCTTCGTTTAGGCCTCCAAGTAATTAATTTTCGCATTAATTATGTAAGGTTGAAGTTGTGTTGGACAGAAAATTGACAACGCAAAACTGCACTAGGAGCAATTTCGTCATTGTCGCGACGGTGTCGGAATGGGCCGAAATTTGGCAGGTTGACTGGAAACGGCCCCAGAAATTGGAGTCGAGGCACAGACCAGGGATAACGGGATTTTAGCCAAATTTCTTCGTTTAGGCCTCCAAGTAATTAATTTCCGCATCAATTATGTAAGGTTGAAGATGTGTTGGACAGAAAATTGACAACGTAAAATCGCACTAGGACCAATTTCGTCATTGTCGCGACAGTGTCGGAATGGGCCGAAATTTGGCAGGTTGATTGGAAACGGCCCCAGAAATTGGAGTCGAGGCACAGACACCAGATCACACGGTTTTATCCAAATTCCTTAATTTAGGCCTCCGAATAATTAATTTTCGTATTAATTATGTCAGGTTGAAGGAGTGTTGGACATAAAAATAAAAAAGAGAAACCATACCTGGGGCAATTTCGTCATTTGTCGCGACGGTGTCGGAATGGGCCGAAATTTCCCAGGTTGATTAGAAACGGGCCGAGAAATTGGACTCGGGGCATAGATCCGGGATCACGAGATTTTAGCCAAATTCCTTCGTTCAGGCCTTCGAATAATTAATTTCCGTATTAGTAATGTCAGGTTGAAGATGTATTGGACAGAAAATTCACAACGCAAAACTGCACCTGGGGCAATTTTTTCATGTGTCGCGACGGTGTCGGAATGGGCCAAAATTTGGCAGGTTGATTGCAAACGGCCCGAGAAATTGAACTCGGGGCACAGTCCCGGGATCACAGGATTTTAGCAAAATTCCTTCGTCTAGGCCTCCGAATAATTAATTTCCGTACTAATTATGTTAGGTTGAAGATGTGTTGGACAAAAAATTAACAACGCAAAAATACACCAGGGGCAATTTTTTCTTTTGTCGCAACGGTGCTAGAATGGGCCGAAATTTTGCAGGTTGATTGGAAACGACCCCCAGGATCACGGGATTTTAGCCAAATTCCTTCGTTTAGGCCTCTGAATAATTAATTTCCGTATTAAATATGTCAGGTTGAAGAAGTGTTGGACAGAAAATTAACAAAGAAAAATTGCAACAGGGACAATTTCGGCACTTGTCGCGACGGTGTCGGAATGGGCCGAAATTGTGCAGGTTGATTGGAAACGGCCCCAGAAAATGGACTCGAAGCATAGACCCTGGATCACGGGATTTTAGCTAAATTCCTTCATTTAGGCCTCCGAATAATTAATTTTTGCATTAATTATGTCAGGTTGAAGAAGTGTTGGACATATAATTAACATAGAAAAACCGCACCAGGGGCAATTTCGTCATTTGCCGCGACGGTGTCGGAATGGGCCGAAATTTGGTAGGCTGATTGGAAACGACCCCAGAAATTGGAGTCGGGGCACAGACCAGGGATAACGGGATTTTAGCCAAATTCCTTCGTTTAGGCCTCCAAGTAATTAATTTTCGCATTAATTAAGTCAGGTTGAGGATGTGTTGGATAGAAAATTAACAACGAACCGCACCAGGGGCAATTTCATCATTTGTCGCGATGGTGTCGGAATGGGCCGAAATTATGTAGGTTGATTGGAAATGGCCCAAGAAATTGGAGTCGGGGCATAGACTCGAGATCATGGGATTTTAGCCAAATTCCTATGTTTAGGCCTCCGAATTATTAATTTCCGTATTAATTATGTCAGGTTGAAGAATTGTTGGACAGAAAATTAACAAAGAAAAACCGCACCAGCGGCAATTTCGACATTTTTCACGATGGTGTTGGAATGGGCCGACATTTGGTAGGTTGATTGGGAACAGCCCTTGAAATTGGAGTCTGGCACAGACCCGGGATCACGGGAATTTAGCCAAATTCCTTCGTAGCCTCCGAATAATTAATTTTCGTATTAATTATGTCAGGTTGAAGATGTGTAGGACAGAAAATTAACAAAGAAAAATCGCACCATGGACAATTTCTTCATTTGTCGCGACGGTGTCGAAATGGGCCGAAATTTGGCAGGTTGATTGGAAACGGCCCCAGAGATTGAAGTGGTGTACAGAGCCGGGATCATGGGATTTTAGCAGAATTCCTTCGTTTGGGCCTCCGAATAATTAATTTTCGTATTAATTATGTCAGGTTGGAGAAGTGTTGGACATAAAATTAACAAAGAAAAACCGCACCAAGGGCAATTTTGTCATTTGTTGCGACGGTGTCGGAATGGGCCAAAATTTGGTAGGTTGATTGGAAACGGCCCAAGAAATTGGACTCGTGGAAAACTCCTGGGATCACGGGATTTTAGCAAAATTCCTTCGTTTAGGCCTCCTAATAATTAATTTCCGTATTAATTATGTCATGTTGAAGTTGTAGTGGACAGAAAATTAACAACGCAAAACCGCACCGGGGGCAATTTAGTCATTTGTCACGACAGTGTCGGAATGGGTCGAAATTTGGTAGGCTGATAGGAAACGGCCCCAGAAATTGGAGTCGGGGCACAGACTCGTGATCACAGGATTTTAGCCGAATTTTTTAGTTTAGACCTCCAAATAATTAATTTCCGTATTAATTATGTCAGGTTGAAGAAGTGTTGGACAGAAAATTAAAAATGCAACACTGCACCAAGGGCAATTTCATCATTTGTCGCGACGGTGTCGGAATGGACCAAAATTATGCAGGTTGATTGGAAATGGCCCGAGAAATTGGAGTCGGGGCATAGACCCGAGATCATGGGATTTTAGCTAAATTCCTACGTTTAGGCCTCCGAATAATTAATTTCCGTATTAATTATGTCAGGTTGAAGAATTGTTGAATAGAAAATTAACAAAGAAATACCGCACCAGCGGCAATTTTGTCATATGTCGCGACGGTGTTGGAATGGGCCGAAATTTGACAAGTTGATTGGAAACGGCCCCAGAAATTGGAGTCGGGGCACAGACCAGGGATAACGGGATTTTAGCCAAATTTCTTCATTTAGGCCTCCAAGTAATTAATTTCCACATTAATTATGTAAGGTTGAAGATGTGTTGGACAGAAAATTGACAACGTAAAACCGCACTAGGAGCAATTTCGTCATTGTCGCGACGGTGTTGGAATGGGCCGAAATTTGGCAGGTTGATTGGAAACGGCCCCAGAAATTGGAGTCGAGGCACAGACCAGGGATAACGGGATTTTAGCCAAATTTCTTCGTTTAGGCCTCCAAGTAATTAATTTTCGCATTAATTATGTAAGGTTGAAGATGTACTGGACAGAAAATTCACAACGCAAAACCGCACTAGGGGCAATTTCGTCATTGTCGCGACGGTGTCGGAATGGGCCGAAATTTGGCAGGTTGATTGGAAACAGCCCCAGAAATTGGAGTCGAGGCACAGACCTCGAATCACAGGGTTTTAGCCAAATTCCTTAATTTAGGCCTCCGAATAATTAATTTTCGTATTAATTATGTCAGGTTGAAGGAGTGTTGGACATAAAATTAAAAAAGAGAAACCACACCCGGGGCAATTTCGTCATTTGTCGCGATGATATCGGAATGGGCCGAAATTTTCCTGGTTGATTGGAAACGGGCCGAGAAATTGGACTCGGGACATAGATCCGGGATCACGAGATCTTAGCCAAATTCCTTCGTTCAGGCCTTCGAATAATTAATTTCCGTATTAGTTATGTTAGGTTGAAGATGTATTGGACAGAAAATTCACAACGCAAAATCGCACCTGGGGCAATTTTTTCATGTGTCGTGACGGTGTCAGAATGGGCCGAAATTTGGCAGGTTGATTGCAAATGGCCCTAGAAATTGGACTCGGGGCACAGTCCCGGGATCACGGGATTTTAGCAAAATTCCTTCGTTTAGGCCTCCGAATAATTAATTTCCGTATTAATTATGTGAGGTTGAAGATGTGTTGGACAAAAAATTAGCAACGCAAAACCGCACCAATGGCAATTTCGTCATTTGTCGCGACGGTGTCGGAATGGGCCGAAATTTGGTAGGCTGATTGGAAACGGCCCGAGAAATTAGACTCAGGGCACAGACCTAGGATCACTGGATTTTAGCAAAATTGCTTCCTTTAGGCCTCCGAATAATTAATTTTCGTATTAATTATATTAGGTTGAAGATGTGTTGGACAGAAAATTTACAACGCAAAACCGCACCAGGGGCAATTTTTTCATTTGTCGCGACGATGCTAGAATGGGCCGAAATTTGGCAGGTTGATTGGAAATGGCCCCCAGGATCACGGGATTTTAGCCAAATTCCTTCGTTTAGGCCTTCGAATAATTAATTTTCGTATTAATTATGTCAGGTTGAAGAAGTGTTGGACAGAAAATAAAAAAAGAAAAATCGCTCCAGGGGCAATTTCGTCATTTGTCGCGACGGTATCGGAATAGGGCGAAATTTGGCAGGTTGATTGGGAACGGCTCCAGAAATTGGGGTTGGGGCACAGACCCAGGATCACGGGATTTTAGGCAAATTCGTTCGTTTAGTCCTCCGAATAATTAATTTCCGTATTAAATATGTCAGGTTGAAGAAGTGTTGGACAGAAAATTAACAAAGAAAAACCGCAGCAGGGACAATTCCGTCATTTGTCGTGACGATGGCGGAATGGGCCGAAATTCTGCAGGTTGATTGGAAACAGCCCCAGAAAATGGACTCGTAGCATAGACCCCGGATCACGGGATTTTAGCCAAATTACTTCATTTAGGCCTCCGAATAATTAATTTTCGTATTAATTATGTCAGGCTGAAGAAGTGTTGGACATAAAATTATCAAAGAAAAACTGCACCCGGGGCAATTCCGTCATTTGTCCCGACGGTGTCGGAATGGGCCGAAGTTTGGTAGGCTGATTGGAAATGGCCCGAGAAATTGGACTCGAAGCACAGACCCAGGATCACAGGATTTTAGCAAAATTCCTTCGTTTAGGCCTCCGAATAATTAATTTCCGTATTAATTATGTTAGGTTGAAGATGTGTTGGACAAAAAATTAACAAAGCAAAACCGTACCAAGGGCAATTTCATCATTTGTCGCGACGATGTCGGAATGGGCCGAAATTATGCAGGTAGATTGGAAATGGCCCGAGAAATTGGAGTCTGGGCAAAGACTCGAGATCATGGGATTTTAGCCAAATTCCTATGTTTAGGCCTCCGAATAATTAATTTCCATATTAATTATGTCAGATTGAAGAATTGTTGGATAGAAAATTAAAAAAGAAAAGCCGCACCAGGGGCGATTTCGTCATTTGTCGCGATGGTGTCGGAATGGGCCGACATTTGGCAGGTTGATTGGGAACGGCCCTTGAAATTGGGGTCAGGGCACAGACCCGGGATCACGGGAATTTAGCCAAATTCTTTCGTAGCCTCCGAATAGTTAATTTTCGTATTAATTATGTCAGGTTGAAGATGTGTTGGATAGAAAATTAACAAAGAAAAACCGCACCATGGACAGATTCGTCATTTGTCGTGACGGTGTCGGAATGGGCAGAAATTTGGCATGTTGATTGGAAATGGCACCAGAGATTGGAGTGGGTGTACAGACCCGGGATCACGGGATTTTAGCCAAATCCCTTTGTTTTGGTCTCCGAAAAATTAATTTTCGTATTAATTATGTTAGGCTGAAGAAGTGTTGGACAGAAAATTAACAAAGAAAAACCGCACCAGGGGCAATTTTTTCATTTGTCGCGACGGTGTCGGAATGGGTCGAAATTTGGCAGGTTGATTCGAAACGGCCCGAGATATTGGACTCGGGGCACAGTCCCGAGATCACGAGATTTTAGCAAAATTCCTTCGTTTAGGCCTCCGAATAATTAATTTCCGTATTAATTTTGTCAGGTTGAAGAAGTGTTGGACAGAAAATTAACAAAGAAAATCCGCACCAAGGGCAATTTTGTCATTTGTCGCGACGGTGTCGCAATAGGCCGAAATTCAGCGGGTTGATTGGAAACGGCCCCAGAGATTGGAGTGGGTGTACAGACCCGGGATCACGGGATTTTAGCAAAATTCCTTCGTTTTGGCCTCCGAACATTTAATTTCAGTATTAATTATGTTTGGTTGAAGAAGTGTTTGACAGAAAATTGACAAAGAAAAATCGCACCAGGGGCAATTTTGTCATTTGTCGCGTCGGTGTCGGAATGGGCCGAAATTTTGCAGGTTGATTGGAAATGACCCCGGAAATTGGAGTCAGGGCACAAACCAGGGATAAAGGGATTTTAGCCAAATTCCATCGTTTGGGCCTCCAAGTAATTAATTTCCGCATTAATTATGTAAGGTTGAAGATGTGTTGGATAGAAAATTGAAAACGCAAAACCGCACTAGGAGCAATTTCGTCATTGTCGCGACGGTGTCGGAATGGACCGAAATTTGGCAGGTTGATTGGGAACGGCTCTAGAAATTGCGGTTGGGGCACAGACCCCGGATCATGGGATTTTAGCCAAATTCCTTCATTTAGGCCTCCGACTAATTAATTTTCGTATTAAATATGTCAGGTTGAAGAAGCGTTGGATAGAAAATTAACAAAGAAAAACCGCAGCAGGGACAATTTCGTCATTTATCACGACGGTGTCGGAATGGGCCGAAATTCTGCAGGTTGATTGGAAACGGCCCCAGAAAATGGACTCGGAGCATGGGCCCTGGATCACGGGATTTTATCCAAATTCCTTCGTTTAGGCCTCCGAATAATTAATTTTCATATTAATTATGTCAGGCTGAAGAAGTGTTGGACATAAAATTAACAAAGAAAAACCGCACCAGGGGCAATTTTGTCATTTGTCGCGACGGGGTCGAAATGGGCCGACATTTGGCAGGTTGATTGGGAACGGCCCCAGAAATTGGAATCGGGGCTCCGACCCGAGATCATGGGAATTTATCCAAATTCCTTCGTTTAGGCCTCTGAATAATTAGTTTCCGTATTAATTATGTCCGGTTGGAGAAGTGTTGGACCGAAAATTAACAAAGAAAAACCGCACCAGGGACAATTTTGACATTTGTCGCGATGGTGTCGAAATGTGCCGAAATTCTGCAGGTTGATTGGAAACGGCCCCAGAAAAGGGACTCGGGGCACTGGCCCTGGATCACGGGATTTTAGCCAAATTCCTTCGTTTAGGCCTCCGAATAATTAATTTTCGTATTAATTATGTCAGGTTGAAGATGTGTTGGACAGAAAATTAACAAAGAAAAATCGCACCATGGACAATTTCGTCATTTGTCGCGACGGTGTCGGAATGGGCCGAAATTTGGCAGGTTGATTGGAAATGGCACTGGAGATTGGAGTGGGTGTACAGACCCGGGATCACGGGATTTTATCCAAATTCCTTTGTTTAGGCCTCCGAATAATTAATTTTCGTATTAATTATGTCAGGCTGAAGAAGTGTTGGACATAAAATTAACAAAGAAAAACCGTACCAGGGGCAATTTTGTCATTTGTCGCGATGGGGTCGGAATGGGTCAACATTTGGCAGGTTGATTGGGAACGGCCCCAGAAATTGGAGTCGGGGCTTCGACCCGGGATCAAGGGAATTTATCCGAATTCCTTCGTTTAGGCCTCTGAATAATTAGTTTCCGTATTAATTATGTCCGGTTGGAGAAGTGTTGGACCGAAAATTAACAAAGAAAAACCACACCAGGGACAATTTTGACATTTGTCGCGATGGTGTCGGAATGTGCCGAAATTCTGCAGGTTGATGGGAAATGGCCCCAGAAAAGGGACTCGGGGCACTGGCCCTGGATCACGGGATTTTAGCCAAATTCCTTCGTTTAGGCCTCCGAATAATTAATTTTCGTATTAATTATGTCAAGTTGAAGATGTGTTGGACAGAAAATTAACAAAGAAAAACCGCACCATGGACAATTTCGTCATTTGTCGCGACGGTGTCGAAATGGGCCGAAATTTGGCAGGTTGATTAGAAACGGCACCAGAGATTGGAGTGGGTGTACAGACCCGGGATAATGGGATTTTAGCCAAATCCCTTCGTTTTGGTCTCAGAAAAATTAATTTTCGTATTAATTATGTCAAGCTGAAGAATTGTTGGACGGAAAATTAACAAAGAAAAATTGCACCAGGGGCAATTTTGTCATTTGTCGCGACGGTGTCGGAATGGGCCGAAATTTGGCAGGTTGATTGGAAACGGCCCGAGAAATTGGACTCGGGGCACAGTCCCGGGATCACGGGATTTTAGCCAAATCCCATCATTTTGGTCTCTGAAAAATTAATTTCAGTATTAATTATGTCAGGCTGAAGAAGTGTTGGACAGAAAATTAACCAAGAAAAACCGCAACAGGGGCAATTTTGTCATTTGTCGCGACGGTGTTGGAATGGGCCAAAATTTGGCAGGTCGATTGGAAACGGCCCGAGAAATTGGACTCGGGGCACAATCCTGGGATCACGGGATTTTAGCAAAGTTCCTTCCTTTAGGCCTCCGAATAATTAATTTCCGTATTAATTATGTCAGGTTGAAGATGTGTTGGACAGAAAATTAAAAACGCAAAACCGCACCAGGGGCAATTTAGTCCTTTGTCACGACGGTGTCGGAATGGGCCCAAATTTGGCAGGTTGATAGGAAACGGCCCCAGAAATTGGAGTCGGGGCACAGACCCGGGATCACAGGATTTTTGCCATTCTTCATTTAGACCTTCGAATAATTAATTTCCTTATTAATTATGTCAGGTTGAAGAAGTGTTGTACAGAAAATTAACAATGCAAAACCGCACCAGGGCAATTTCATCATTTGTCGCGACGGTGTCGGAATGGGCCAAAATTATGCAGGTTGATTGGAAATGGCCCGAGAAATTGGAGTCAGGGCATAGACCCGAGATCATGGGATTTTGGCCAAATTCCTACGTTTAGGCTTCCGAATAATTAATTTCCGTATTAATTATGTCAGGTTGAAGAATTGTTGGACAGAAAATTAACAAAGAAAAATCGTACCAGGGGCAATTTCGTTATTTGTCGCGACGGTGTCGGAATGGGCCGAAATTGGCAGGTTTATTGGAAACGACCCCATAAATTGGAGTCGGGTCACAGACCAGGGATAACGGAATTTTAGCCAAATTCCTTCGTTTAGGCCTCCAAGTAATTAATTTCCGCATTAATTATGCAAGGTTGAAGATGTGTTGGACAGAAAATTGACAACGCAAAACCGCACTAGGAGCAATTTCGTCATTGTCGCGACGGCGTCGGAATGAGCCGAAATTTGGCAGGTTGATTGGAAACGACCCCAGAAATTGGAGTCGGGGCACGGACCAGGAATAAAGGGACTTTAGCCAAATTCCTTCGTTTCGGCCTCCAAGTAATTAATTTCCGCATTAATTACGTAAGGTTGAAGATGTGTTGGACAGAAAATTGACAATGTAAAATCATACTAGGAGCAATTTCGTCATTGTCGTGACGGTGTCAGAATGGGCCAAAATTTGGCAGGTTGATTGGAAACGGCCCCAGAAATTGGGCTCGAGGCACAGTCCTAGGATCACGAGATTTTAGCCAAGTTCCTTCGTTTTGGCCTCCTAATAATTAATTTTCTTATTAATTATGTCAGGTTGAAGAAGTGTTGGACCGAAAATTAAAAAAGAAAAATCGCACCAGGGGCAATTTCGTCATTTGTAGCGACGGTATCGGAATGCGCCGAAATTTGGCAGGTTGATTGGGAACGGCTCCAGAAATTGGGGTTGGGGCACAGACCCGGGATCACGGGATTTTAGCCAAATTCCTTCGTTTGGGCCTCCGAATAATTAATTTCCGTATTAAATATGTCAAGTTGAAGACGTGTTGGACAGAAAATTAACAAAGAAAAACCGCACCAGGGACAATTTCGTCATTTGTCGCGACGGTGTCGGAATGGGCCGAAATTCTACAAGTTGATTGGAAATGGCCTCAGAATATGGACTCGGAGCATAGGCCCTGGATCACGAGATTTTAGCCAAATTCCTTCGTTTAGGCCTCCAAATAATTAGTTTTCGTGTTAATTATGTCAGGCTGAAGAAGTGTTGGCCATAAAATTTACAAAGAAAAACCACACCAGGGGCAATTTTGTCATTTGTCGTGACGGGGTTGGAATGGGCCGACATTTGGCAGGTTGATTGGGAACGGCCCCAGAAATTGGAGTCGGGGCATCGACCCGGGATCACGGGAATTTAGCCAATTTCCTTATTTTAGGCCTCTGAATAATTAGTTTCCGTAATAATCATGGTAGGTTGGAGAAGTGTTGGACCAAAAATTAACAAAGGCAAACCACACCAGGGACAATTTCGTCATTTGTCGCGATGGTGTCGGAATGGGCCGAAATTCTACAGGTTGATTGGAAACGGCCCCAAAAAAGGGACTCGGGGCACTAGCCCTGGATCACGGGATTTTAGACAAATTCCTTCGTTTAGACCTCCGAATAATTAATTTTCGTATTAATTATGTCAGGCTGAAGAAGTGTTGGACTGAAAATTAACAAAGAAAAATCGCACCAGGGGCAATTTTGTCATTTCTCGCGACAGTGTCGGAATGGGCCGATATTTGGCAGGTTGATTGGGAACGGCCCCAAAAATTTGAGTCGGGGCACAGATCCCGGGATCACGGGAATTTAGCCAAATTCCTTCGTAACCTCCGAATAATTAATTTTCGTATTAATTATGTCAGGTTGAAGTTGTGTTGGACAGAAAATTAACAAATAAAGACCGCACCATGGACAATTTTGTCATTTGTCGTGACGGTGTCGGAATGGGCCGAAATTTGGTAGGATGATTGGAAACGGCCCCAGAGATTGGAGTGGGTGTACAAACCCAAGATCATGGGATTTTAGCCAAATCCCTTCGTTTTGGTCTCCGAAAAATTAATTTTTGTATTAATTATGTCAGGCTGAAGAAGTGTTGGACAGAAAATTAACAAAGAAAAATCGCACTAGGGGCAATTTTGTCATTTGTCGCGACGGTGTCGGAATGGGCCGACATTTGGCAGGTTGATTGGGAACGGCCCCAGAAATTGGAGTCGGGGCACGGACCAGGAATAAAGGGATTTTAGCCAAATTCCTTCGTTTCGGCCTCCAAGTAATTAATTTCCGCATTAATTACGTAAGGTTGAAGATGTGTTGGACAGAAAATTGACAACGCAAAATCGTACTAGGAGCAATTTCGTCATTGTCGTGACGGTGTCGGAATGGGCCAAAATTTGGCAGGTTGATTGGAAATGGCCCCAGAGATTGGAGTGGGAGTACAGACCCGGGATCACGGGATTTTAGCAAATCCCTTCGTTTTGGTCTCCGAAAAATTAATTTCCGTATTAATTATGTCGGGCTAAAGAAGTGTTGGACAGAAAATTAACAAAGAAAAATCGCACCAGGGGCAATTTTGTCATTTGTCGCGACGGTGTCGGAGTGAGCCGAAATTTGGCAGGTTGATTGAAAACGTCCCGAGAAATTGGACTCGGGGCATAGTCCCGGGATCACGGGATTTGATCAAAATTCCTTCGTTTAGGCCTCCGAATAATTAATTTCCGTATTAATTATGTCAGGTTGAAGAAGTGTTGGACAGAAAATTAGCAAAGAAAAACCGCACCAGGGGCAATTTTGTCATTTGTCGCGATGGTGTCGGAATGGGCCAAAATTTGGCAAGTTGATTGGAAACGGCACGAGAAATTGGACTCGGGGCACAGTCCCGGGATCACGGGATTTTAGTAAAGTTCCTTCATTTAGGCCTCCGAATAATTAATTTCCGTATTAATTATGTCAGGTTGAAGATGTGTTGGACAGAAAATTCACAACGCAAAACCGCACCTGGGGCAATTTTTTCATGTGTCGCGATGGTGTCGAAATGGGCCAAAATTTGGCAGACTGATTGGAAACGACCCCAGAAATTGGACTCGGGGCACAAACCCGGGATCACGGGATTTTAGCCAAATTTCTTTGTTTAGGTCTCTGAATAATTGATTTCCGTATTAATTATGTCAGGCTGAAGAAGTGTTGGACAGAAAATTATAAAAGAATAACCGCACCAGGGGCACTTTCATCATTTCTCGCGACAGTGTCGGAATGGGCCGAAATTTAGCAGGTTGATTGGAAATGGCCTGAGAAATTGGACTCGGGGCACAGACCCGGGATCACAGGGTATTACTAAAATTCCTTTTTTTAGGCGTCCGAATAATTCATTTTCGTATTAATTATGTCAGGTTGAAGATGTGTTGGACAGAAAATTAACAAAGAAAAACCACACCAGGGGCTGTATCGTCATTTGTCGCGACGGTGTCGGAATGGGCCGAAATTTGGCAAGTCGATCGGAAACGGCCCCAAAAATTGGAGTCGGGGCACAGACTCGGGATTACGGGATTTTGGCCAAATTTCTTCGTTTAGACCTCCGAATAATTAATTTTCGTATTAATTATGTCTGGTTGAAGAAGTGTTGAACAGAAAATTAACATGCAAAATCGCACCAGGGAAATTTCATCATTCGTCGCAACGGTGTCAGAATGGGCCAAAATTATGCAGGTTGATTGGAAATGACTAGAGAAATTGGAGTCGAGGCAAAGGCCCGAGATCATGGGATTTTAGCCAAATTCCTAAGTTTAGGCCTCTGAATAATTAATTTCCGTATTAGTTATGTCAAGTTGAGGATGTATTGGACAGAAAATTCACAACGCAAAACCGCACCTGGGGCAATTTTTTCATGTCTCGCGATGGTGTCGGAATGGGCCAAAATTTGGCAGGTTGATTGGAAACGGCCCCAGAAATTGGACTCGGGGCACAGACCCGGGATCACAGGATTTTACCCAAATTCCTTTGTTTAGGTCTTTGAATAATTGATTTTCGTATTAATTATGTCAGGCTGAAGAAGTGTTGGACAGAAAATTAAAAAAGAGAAACCGCACCAGAGGCAATTTTGTCATTTGTCGCGACGGTGCCGAAATGGGCCGAAATTTGGCAATTTGATTGGAAATGGCCCCAGAAATTGTAGTCAGAGCATAGACCCGTGATCATGGGATTTTAGCCAAATTCCTTCGTTTAGGCCTCCGAATAATTAATTTCCGTATTAATTATATTAGGTTGAAGAAGTGTTGGACAGAAAATTAAAAAAGAAAAACCGCACCAAGGGCACTTTCGTCATTTGTCGCGACAGTGTCAGAATGTGCCGAAATTTAGCAGGTTGATTGGAAACGGCCCGAGAAATTGGACTCGAGGCACAGACCTGGGATCACGGGGTATTACTCAAATTCCTTCGTTTAGGCCTCCGAATAATTAATTTTCGTATTAATTATGTCAGGTTGAAGATGTGTTGGACAGAAAATTAACAAAGAAAAACCGCACCAGGGGCTGTATCGTCATTTGTCGCGACGGTGTCGGAATGGGCCAAAATTTAGCACGTTGATCGGAAACGGCCCCAGAAATTGGAGTCGGGGCACAGACTCGGGATCATAGGATTTTAGCCAAATTTCTTCGTTTAGACCTCCGAATAATTAATTTCCATATTAATTATGTCAGGTTGAAGATGTGTTGGACAGAAAATTAAAATGCAAAACCGCACCAGGAGCAATTTCATCATTTGTCGCGACGGTGTCGGAATGGGCCGAAATTATGCAGGTTGATTGGAAATAGCTAGAGAAATTGGAGTCGGGGCAAAGACCCGAGATCATGGGATTTTAGCCAAATTCCTACGATTAGGCCTCCGAATAATTAATTTCCGTATTAATTATGTCAGGTTGAAGATGTGCTGGACAGAAATTTAACAAAGAAAAATCGCACCAGGGGCAATTTTGTCATTTGTCGCGACGGTGTCGGAATGGGCCGAAATTGGCAGGTTGATTGGAAACGACCCCAGAAATTGGAGTCAGGGCACAGACCAGGGATAACGGAATTTTAGCCAAATTCCTTCGTTTAGGCCTCCAAGTAATTAATTTCCGCATTAATTATGTCAGGTTGAAGATGTGTTGGACAGAAAATTGACAACGCAAAACCACACTAGGAGGAATTCCGTCATTGTCGCGACGGCGTCGGAATGGGCCGAAATTTGGCAGGCTGATCGGAAACGGCCCCAAAAATTGAAGTCGAGGCACAGACCCCAGATCACCGGGTTTTAGCCAAATTCCTTCGTTTAGGCCTCCGAATAATTAATTTCCGTATTAATTATGTCAGGTTGAAGAAGTGTTGGACATAAAATTAAAAAAGAAAAACTGCACCCGGGGCAATTTCGTCATTTGTCGTAACGGTGTCGGAATGGGCCGAAATTTGGCAGGTTAATTGGATACGGCCCGAGAAATTGGACACGGGGCATAGATCCGGGATCACAAGATTTTAGCCAAATTCCTTCATTCAGGCCTTCGAAAAATTAATTTTCGTATTAGTTATGTCAGGCTGAAGACGTATTGGACTGAAATTTCACAACGCAAAACCGCACCTGGGCAATTTTTTCATGTGTCGCGACGGTTTCGGAATGGGCCGAAATTTGGCAGGTTGATTGCAAAAGGCCGAGAAATTGGGCTCGGGGCGCAGTCTCGGGATCACGGGATTTTAGCAAACTTCCTTCGTTTAGGCCTCCGAATAGTTAATTTTCGTATTAATTATGTCAGGTTAAAGATGTGTTGGACAGAAAATCAACACCACAAAACCGCACCAGGGGCAATTTCGTCATTTGTCGCGATGGTATCGGAATGGGCCGAAATTTGGTAGGCTGATTGGAAATGGCCCGAGAAATTGGACTCGGGGCACAGACCCAGGATCACAGGATTTTAGCAAAATTCCTTCGTTTAGGCCTCCGAATAATTAATTTCCGTATTGATTATGTCAGGTTGAAGATGTGTTGGACAGAAAATTAACAACACAAAACCGCACCAGGGGTAATTTTTTCATTTGTCGCGACAGTGCTAGAATGGGCCAAAATTTGGCAGGTTGATTGGAAACGGGCCCAGAAATTGGGCTCGAGGCACAGACCCAGGATCACGGGAATTTAGCCAAATTCCATCGTAGCCTCCGAATAATTAATTTTCGTATTAATTATGTCGGGTTGAAGATGTGTTGGACAGAAAATTAACGAAGAAAACTTGCACCAGGGGCAATTTTGCCATTTGTCGCGACGGTGTCGGAATGAGCCAAAATTTGGTAGGTTGATTGGAAATGGCCTGAGAAATTGGACTCGTGACACAGTCCCGGGATCACGGGATTTTCGCAAAATTCCTTCGTTTGGGCCTCCAAATAATTAAATTCCGTATTAATTATGTTAGGTTGAAGAAGTGTCGGACAGAAAATTAACAAAAAAAATGGCACCACGGGCAATTTTGTCATTTGTTGCGATGGTGTCGAAATGGGCCGAAATTTGGCAGGTTGATTGGAAACGGCCCGAGAAATTGGACTCGGGGCACAGTCCTGGGATCACGGGATTTTAGCAAAATTCCGTCGTTTGGGCCGCCGAATAATTAATTTCCGTATTAATTATGCCAGGTTGAAGATGTGTTGGACAAAAAATTAACAATGCAAAACCGCACCAGGGAGAATTTAGTCATTTGTCACGACGGTGTCGGAATGGGCCAAAATTTGGCAGGTTCCAGAAATTGGAGTCGGGGTACAGACTCAGGATCACAGGATTTTAGCCAAATTTCTTCGTTTAGACCTCCGAATAATTAATTTCCGTATTAATTATGTCAGGTTGAAGAAGTGTTGGACAAAAAATTAACATCCAAAACCGCACCAGGGACAATTTCATCATTTATCGCGACAGTGTCGGAATGGGCCTAAATTATGCAGGTTGACTGGAAATGGCTCGAGAAATTGGAGTCGGGACATAGAACCGAGATCATGGGATTTTAGCCAAATTCCTACATTTAGGCCTCCGAATAATTAATTTCTGTATTAATTATGTCAGGTTGAAGATGTGATGGATAGAAAATTAATAAAGAAAAACCACACCAGGGGCAATTTCATCATTTGTCGGGATGGTGTCGGAATGGGCCAAAATTCGCCAGGTTGATTGGAAACGGCCCCAGAAACTGGAGTAGGGGCACAGACCAGAGATAATGGGATTTTAGCCAAATTCCTTCGTTTAGGCCTCCAAGTAATTAATTTTCGCATTAATTATGTCACGTTGAAGATGTGTTGGACAGAAAATTGACAACGCAAAATCGTACTATGAGCAATTTCGTCATTGTCGCGACGGTGTTGGAATGGGCCGAAATTTGGCGGGTTGATTGGAAACGGCCCCAAAAATTGGAGTCGAGGCACATACCCCGGATCACAGGGTTTTAGCCAAATTCCTTCGTTTAGGCCTCCGAATAATTAATTTTCGTATTAGTTATGTCAGGTTGAGGATGTATTGGATAGAAAATTCACAACGCAAAACCGCACCTGGGGCAATTTTTTCATGTGTCGTGATGGTGTCGAAATGGGCCAAAATTTGGCAAACTGATTGGAAACGACCCCAGAAACTGGACTCGGGGCACAGACCCGGGATCACGGGATTTTAGCCAAATTCCTTTGTTTAGGTCTCTGAATAATTGATTTCCGTATTAATTATGTCAGGCTGAAGAAGTGTTGGACAGAAAATTAAAAAAGAAAAACCGCACCAGGGGCACTTTCATCATTTCTCGCGACAGTGTCGGAATGGGCCGAAATTTAGCAGGTTGATTGGAAATGGCCTGAGAAATTGGACTCGGGGCACAGACCCGGGATCACAGGGTATTACTCAAATTCCTTTTTTTAGGCCTCCGAATAATTCATTTTCGTATTAATTATGTCAGGTTGAAGATGTGTTGGACAGAAAATTAACAAAAAAAACCACACCAGGGGCTGTATCGTCATTTGTCGCGACGGTGTCGGAATGGGCCGAAATTTGGCAAGTCGATCGGAAACGGCCCCAAAAATTGGAGTCGGGGCACAGACTCGGGATTACGGGATTTTGGCCAAATTTCTTCGTTTAGACCTCCGAATAATTAATTTTCGTATTAATTATGTCTGGTTGAAGAAGTGTTGAACAGAAAATTAACATGCAAAATCGCACCAGGGAAATTTCATCATTCGTCGCAACGGTGTCAGAATGGGCCAAAATTATGCAGGTTGATTGGAAATGACTAGAGAAATTGGAGTCGAGGCAAAGGCCCGAGATCATGGGATTTTAGCCAAATTCCTAAGTTTAGGCCTCCGAATAATTAATTTCTGTATTAGTTATGTCAGGTTGAGGATGTATTGGACAGAAAATTCACAACGCAAAACCGCACCTGGGGCAATTTTTTCATGTCTCGCGATGGTGTCGGAATGGGCCAAAATTTGGCAGGTTGATTGGAAACGGCCCCAGAAATTGGACTCGGGGCACAGACCCGGGATCACAGGATTTTACCTAAATTCCTTTGTTTAGGTCTTTGAATAATTGATTTCCCTATTAATTATGTCAGGCTGAAGAAGTGTTGGACAGAAAATTAAAAAAGAGAAACCGCACCAGAGGCAATTTTGTCATTTGTCGCGACGGTGCCGAAATGGGCCGAAATTTGGCAATTTGATTGGAAATGGCCCCAGAAATTGTAGTCAGAGCATAGACCCGTGATCATGGGATTTTAGCCAAATTCCTTCGTTTAGGCCTCCGAATAATTAATTTCCGTATTAATTATATTAGGTTGAAGAAGTGTTGGACAGAAAATTAAAAAAGAAAAACCGCACCAAGGGCACTTTCGTCATTTGTCGCGACAGTGTCGGAATGGGCCGAAATTTAGCAGGTTGATTGGAAACGGCCCGAGAAATTGGACTCGAGGCACAGACCTGGGATCACGGGGTATTACTCAAATTCCTTCGTTTAGGCCTCCGATTAATTAATTTTCGTATTAATTATGTCAGGTTGAAGATGTGTTGGACAGAAAATTAACAAAGAAAAACCGCACCAGCGGCTGTATCGTCATTTGTCGCGACGGTGTCGGAATGGGCCAAAATTTGGCATGTTGATCGGAAACGGCCCCAGAAATTGGAGTCGGGGCACAGACTCGGGGTCATAGGATTTTAGCCAAATTTCTTCGTTTAGACCTCCGAATAATTAATTTTCGTATTAATTATGTCAGGTTGAAGAAGTGTTGGACAGAAAATTAAAATGCAAAACCGCACCAGGAGCAATTTCATCATTTGTTGCGACGGTGTCGGAATGGGCCGAAATTATGCAGGTTGATTGGAAATAGCTAGAGAAATTGGAGTCGGGGCAAAGACCCGAGATCATGGGATTTTAGCCAAATTCCTACGTTTAGGCCTCCGAATAATTAATTTCCGTATTAATTATGTCAGGTTGAAGATGTGCTGGACAGAAATTTAACAAAGAAAAATCGCACCAGGGGCAATTTTGTCAATTGTCGCGACGGTGTCGGAATGGGCCGACATTTGGCAGGTTGATTGGGAACGGCCCCTCAAATTGGAGTCGGGGCACAGACCCAGGATCACGGGAATTAAGCCAAATTCCTTCGTAGCCTCCGAATAATTAATTTTTGTATTAATTATGTCAGGTTGAATATGTGTTGGACAGAAAATTAACAAAGAAAGACCGCACCATGGACAATTTCTTCATTTGTCGCAACGGTGTCGGAATGGGCCGAAATTCGACAGGTTGATCGGAAACGGCCCCAGAGATTGGAGTGGGAGTACAGACCCGGGATCACGGGATTTTAGCCAAATCCCTTCGTTTTGGTCTCCGAAAAATTAATTTCCGTATTAATTATGTCAGGCTAAAGAAGTGTTGGACAGAAAATTAGCAAAGAAAAATCGCACCAGGGGCAATTTTGTCATTTATCGCGACGGTGTCGGAGTGGGCCGAAATTTGGCAGGTTGATTGAAAACGTCCCGAGAAATTGGACTCGGGGCATAGTCCCGGGATCACGGGATTTGATCAAAATTCCTTCGTTTAGGCCTCCGAATAATTAATTTCCGTATTAATTATGTCACATTGAAGAAGTGTTGGACAGAAAATTAACAAAGAAAAACCGCACCAGGGGCAATTTTGTCATTTGTCGCGATGGTGTCGGAATGGGCCAAAATTTGGCAAGTTGATTGGAAACGGCACGAGAAATTGGACTCGGGGCACAGTCCCGGGATCACGGGATTTTAGTAAAGTTCCTTCATTTAGGCCTCTGAATAATTAATTTCCGTATTAATTATGTCAGGCTGAAGATGTGTTGGACAGAAAATTAAAAACGTAAAACCGAACCAGGGGCAATTTAGTCATTTGTCACGACGGTGTCGGAATGGGCCAAAATTTGGCAGGTTGATAGGAAACGGCCCCAGAAATTGGAGTCGGGGCACAGACATGGGATCACAGGATTTTTGCCAATCTTCGTTTAGACCTCCGAATAATTAATTTTCGTATTAATTATGTCAGGTTGAAGAAGTGTTGTACAAAAAATTAACAATGCAAAACGGCACCAGGGGCAATTTCATCATTTGTCGTGACAGTGTTGGAATGGGCCGAAATTATGCAGGTTGATTGGAAATGGCCCGAGAAATTGGAGTCAGGGCATAGACCCGAGATCATGGGATTTTAGCCAAATTCCTACGTTTAGGCCTCCGAATAATTATTTTCCGTATTAATTATGTCGGGTTGAAGAATTGTTGGACAGAAAATTAACAAAGAAAAACCGCACCAAGGGCAATTTCGTTATTTGTCGCGACGGTGTCGGAATGGGCCGAAATTGGCAGGTTGATTGGAAACGACCCCAGAAATTGGAGTCAGGGCACAGACCAGGGATAACGGAATTTTAGCCAAATTCCTTCGTTTAGGCCTCCAAGTAATTAATTTCCGCATTAATTATGTCAGGTTGAAGATGTGTTGGACAGAAAATTGACAACGCAAAACCGCACTAGGAGGAATTCCGTCATTGTCGCGACGGCGTCGAAATGGGCCGAAATTTGGCAGGCTGATCGGAAACGGCCCCAAAAATTGAAGTCGAGGCACAGACCCCAGATTACCGGGTTTTAGCGAAATTCCTTCATTTAGGCCTCCGAATAATTAATTTCCGTATTAATTATGTCAGGTTGAAGAAGTGTTGGACATAAAATTAAAAAAGAAAAATTGCACCCGGGGCAATTTCGTCATTTGTCGCAACGGTGTCGGAATGGGCCGAAATTTGGCAGGTTAATTGGATACGGCCCGAGAAATTGGACACGGGGCATAGATCCGGGATCACGAGATTTTAGCCAAATTCCTTCATTCAGGCCTTCGAAAAATTAATTTCCATATTAGTTATGTCAGGCTGATGACGTATTGGACAGAAATTTCACAACGCAAAACCGCACCTGGGCAATTTTTTCATGTGTCACGACGGTTTCGGAATGGGCCGAAATTTGGCAGGTTGATTGCAAACGGCCGAGAAATTGGGCTCGGGGCGCAGTCCCGGGATCACAGAATTTTAGCAAAATTCCTTCGTTTAGGCCTCCGAATAGTTAATTTTCGTATTAATTATGTCAGGTTGAAGATGTGTTGGACAGAAAATCAACACCACAAAACCGCACCAGGGGCAATTTCGTCATTTGTCGCGACGGTATCGGAATGGGCCGAAATTTGGTAGGCTGATTGGAAACGGCCCGAGAAATTGGACTCGGGGCACAGACCCAGGATCACAGGATTTTAGCAAAATTCCTTCGTTTAGGTCTCCGAATAATTAATTTCCGTATTGATTATGTCAGGTTGAAGATGTGTTGGACAGAAAATTAACAACCCAAAACCGCACCAGGGGTAATTTTTTCATTTGTCGCGACAGTGCTAGAATGGGCCAAAATTTGGCAGGTTGATTGGAAACGGCCCCAGAAATTGGGCTCGAGGCACAGACCCAGGATCACGGGAATTTAGCCAAATTCCATCGTAGCCTCCGAATAATTAATTTTCGTATTAATTATGTCGGGTTGAAGATGTGTTGGACAGAAAATTAACGAAGAAAAATCGCACCAGGGGCAATTTTGCCATTTGTCGCGACGGTGTCGGAATGAGCCGAAATTTGGTAGGTTGATTGGAAATGGCCCGAGAAATTGGACTCGTGACACAGTCCCGGGATCACGGGATTTTCGCAAAATTCCTTCGTTTGGGCCTCCAAATAATTAAATTCCGTATTAATTATGTCAGGTTGAAGAAGTGTCGGACAGAAAATTAACAAAAAAAATGGCACCACGGGCAATTTTGTCATTTGTTGCGATGGTGTCGAAATGGGCCGAAATTTGGCAAGTTGATTGGAAACGGCCCGAGAAATTGGACTCGGGGCACAGTCCCGGGATCACGGGATTTTAGCAAAATTCTGTCGTTTAGACTGCCGAATAATTAATTTTCGTATTAATTATGTCAGGTTGAAGATGTGTTGGACAGAAAATTAACAACGCAAAACCGCACCTGGGAGAATTTAGTCATTTGTCACGACGGTGTCGGAATGGGCCAAAATTTGGCAGGTTGATAGGAAACGGCCCCAGAAATTGGAGTCGAGGTACAGACTCAGGATCACAGGATTTTAGCCAAATTTCTTCGTTTAAACCTCCGAATAATTAATTTCCGTATTAATTATGTCAGGTTGAAAAAGTGTTGGACAAAAAATTAACATCCAAAACCGCACCAGGGGCAATTTCATCATTTATCGCGATAGTGTCGGAATGGGCCTAAATTATGCAGGTTGACTGGAAATGGCTCGAGAAATTGGAGTCGGGACATAGAACCGAGATCATGGGATTTTAGCCAAATTCCTACATTTAGGCCTCCGAATAATTAATTTCTGTATTAATTATGTCAGGTTGAAGATGTGATGGATAGAAAATTAACAAAGAAAAACCACACCATGGGCAATTTCGTCATTTGTCGCGATGGTGTCGGAATGGGCCGAAATTCGCCAGGTTGATTGGAAACGGCCCCAGAAACTGGAGTAGGGGCACAGACCAGAGATAATGGGATTTTAGCCAAATACCTTCATTTAGGCCTCCAAGTAATTAATTTCCGCATTAATTATGTCACGTTGAAGATGTGTTGGACAGAAAATTGACAACGCAAAATCGTACTATGAGCAATTTCGTCATTGTCGCGACGGTGTTGGAATGGGCCGAAATTTGGCAGGTTGATTGGAAACGGCCCCAAAAATTGGAGTCGAGGCACATACCCCGGATCACAGGGTTTTAGCCAAATTCCTTCGTTTAGGCCTCCGAATAATTCATTTTCGTATTAATTATGTCAGGTTGAAGATGTGATGGATAGAAAATTAACAAAGCAAAACCGCACCTGGGGCAATTTTTTCATGTGTCGCGATGGTGTCGAAATGGGCCAAAATTTGGCAGACTGATTGGAAACGACCCCAGAAATTGGACTCGGGGCACAGCCCCGGGATCACGGGATTTTAGCCAAATTCCTTCGTTTAGGCCTCCGAATAATTCATTTTCGTATTAATTATGTCAGGTTGAAGATGTGATGGATAGAAAATTAACAAAGAAAAACCACACCAGGGGCTGTATCGTCATTTGTCGCGACGGTGTCGGAATGGGCCGAAATTTAGCAGGTTGATTGGAAATGGCCTGAGAAATTGGACTCGGGGCACAGACCCGGGATCACAGGGTGTTACTCAAATTCCTTTTTTTAGGCCTCCGAATAATTCATTTTCGTATTAATTATGTCAGGTTGAAGATGTGTTGGACAGAAAATTAACAAAGAAAAACCACACCAGGGGCTGTATCGTCATTTGTCGCGACGGTGTCGGAATGGGCCGAAATTTGGCAAGTTGATCGGAAACGGCCCCAAAAATTGGAGTCGGGGTACAGACTCGAGATTACAGGATTTTGGCCAAATTTCTTCGTTTAGACCTCCGAATAATTAATTTTCGTATTAATTATGTCTGGTTGAAGAAGTGTTGAACAGAAAATTAACAAGCAAAATCGCACCAGGGAAATTTCATCATTTGTCGCGACGGTGTCGGAATGGGCCAAAATTATGCAGGTTGATTGGAAATGACTAGAGAAATTGGAGTCGAGGCAAAGGCCCGAGATCATGGGATTTTAGCCAAATTCCTAAGTTTAGGCCTCCGAATAATTAATTTCCGTATTAGTTATGTCAGGTTGAGGATGTATTGGACAGAAAACTCACAACGCAAAACCGCACCTGGGGCAATTTTTTCATATGTCGCGATGGTGTCGGAATGGGCCAAAATTTGGCAGGTTGATTGGAAACGGCCCCAGAAATTGGACTCGGGGCACAGACCCGGGATCACAGGATTTTACCCAAATTCCTTTGTTTAGGTCTTTGAATAATTGATTTTCGTAATAATTATGTCAGGCTGAAGAAGTGTTGGACAGAAAAATAAAAAAGAGAAACCGCACCAGAGGCAATTTAGTCATTTGTCGCGACGGTGCCGAAATGGGCCGAAATTTGGCAATTTGATTGGAAATGGCCCCAGAAATTGTAGTCAGAGCATAGACCCGTGATCATGGGATTTTAGCCAAATTCCTTCGTTTAGGCCTCCGAATAATTAATTTTCGTATTAATTATATTAGGTTGAAGAAGTGTTGGACAGAAAATTAAAAAAGAAAAACCGCACCAAGGGCACTTTCGTCATTTGTCGCGACAGTGTCGGAATGGGCCCAAATTTAGCAGGTTGATTGGAAACGGCCCAAGAATTTGGAATCGAGGCACAGACCCGGGATCACGGGGTATTACTCAAGTTCCTTCGTTTAGGCCTCCGAATAATTAATTTTCGTATTAATTATGTCAGGTTGAAGATGTGTTGGACAGAAAATTAACAAAGAAAAACGCACCAGGGGCTGTATCGTCATTTGTCGCGATGGTGTCGGAATGGGCCAAAATTTGGCACGTTGATCGGAAACGGCCTCAGAAATTGGAGTCGGGGCACATACTCGGGATCATAGGATTTTGGCCAAATTTCTTCGTTTAGACCTCGGAATAATTAATTTCCGTATTAATTATGTCAGGTTGAAGAAGTGTTGGACAGAAAATTAAAATGCAAAATCGCACCAGGAGCAATTTCATCATTTGTCGCAACGGTGTCGGAATGGGCCGAAATTATGCAGGTTGATTGGAAATAGCTAGAGAAATTGGAGTCGGGGCAAAGACCCGAGATCATGGTATTTTAGCCAAATTCCTACGTTTAGGCCTCCGAATAATTAATTTCCGTATTAATTATGTCAGGTTGAAGATGTGTTGGACAGAAATTTAACAAAGAAAAATCGCACGAGGGGCAATTTTGTCATTTGTCGTGACGGTGTCGGAATGGGCCGAAATTTGGCAGGTTGATTGGAAACGGCCCCAGAAATTGGAGTCGAGGCACATACCCCGGATCACAGGGTTTTATCCAAATTCCTTCGTTTAGGCCTCCGAATAATTAATTTCCATATTAGTTATGTCAGGTTGAGGATGTATTGGACAAAAAATTCACAACGCAAAACCGCACCTGGGGCAATTTTTTCATTTGTCGCGACGGTGTCGGAATGGGCCAAAATTTGGCCGGTTGATTGGAAACGGCCCCAGAAATTGGACTCGGGGCATAGACCCGGGATCACGGGATTTTAGCCAAATTCCTTTGTTTAGGTCTCTGAATAATTGATTTCCGTATAAATTATGTCAGGCTGAAGAAGTGTTGGACAGAAAATTAAAAAAGAGAAACCGCACCAGAGGCAATTTTGTCATTTGTCGCGACGGTGCTGAAATGGGCCGAAATTTGGCAATTTGATTGGAAACGGCCCCAAAAATTGTAGTCGGAGCACAGACCTGTGATCATGGGATTTTAGCCAAATTCCTTCGTTTAGGCCTCCGAATAATTAATTTCCATATTAATTATATTAGGTTGAAGAGTGTTGGACAGAAAATTAAAAAAGAAAAACTGCACCAAGGGCACTTTCGTCATTTGTCGCGACAGTGTCGGAATGGGCCGAAATTTAGCAGGTTGAATGGAAACAGCCCGAGAAATTGGACTCGAGGCACAGACCCAGGATCACGGGGTATTACTCAAATTCCTTCGTTTAGGCCTCCAAATAATTTATTTTCGTATTAATTATGTCAGGTTGAAGATGTGTTGGACAGAAAATTAACAAAGAAAAACCGCACCAGGGGCTGTTTCGTCATTTGTCGCGACGGTGTCGGAATGGGCCGAAATTTGGCAGGTTGATTGGAAACGGTCCCGAAAATCGGACTCGGGGCACAGACCCGGGTTCCCAGGATTTTAGCCAAATTCCTTCATTTAGGTCTCCGGCTAATTAATTTTTGTATTAATTATGTCAGGTTGAAGATGTTTTAGACAGAAAATTAACAAAGAAAAACCGCACCATGGACAATTTCGTCATTTGTCGCGACGGCATCGGAATGGGCCGAAATTTGGCAGGTTGATTGGAAACGGCCCCAGAAATTAGAGTGGGTGTACAGACCCGGGATCACGGGATTTTAGGCAAATCCCTTCATTTAGGCCTCCGAATAATTAATTTTCGTATTAATTATGTTAGGCTGAAGAAGTGTTGGACAAAAAATTAACAAAGAAAACCGCATCAGGGGCAATTTCGTCATTTGTCGTGACGGTGTCCGAATGGGCAGAAATTTGGTAGGTTGATTGGTAATAGCCCAGAAATTGGACTCGGGGCACAGACCCGGGATCACGGGATTTTAGCCAAATTTCATCTCTTAGGCCCCCTAATAATTAATTTCCGTATTAATTATGTCAGGTTGAAGAAGTTTTGGACAGAAAATTAATGACGCAAAACCGCACCAGGGGCAATTTCGTCATTTGTCACGACGGTGTCGGAATGGACCGAAATTTGGTTGGCTGATTGGAAATGGCCCGAGAATTTGGACTCGGGGCACAGACCCTGGATCATGGGATTTTAGCCAAATTCCTTCGTTTAGGCCTCCGAATAATTAATTTCCGTATTAATTATGTCAAGTTGAAGAAGTGTTTGACAAAAAAATTACATAGAAAAATCGCACCAAGGGCAATTTCGTCATTTGTCATGACGGTGTCAGAATGGGCCGAAATTTGGCAGGTTGATTGGAAACGGCCCCAGAATTTTGCGTCAGGGAAAAGACCCAGGATCACGAAATTTTAGCTAAATTCCTTCGTTTAGGCCAGCGAATAACTAATTTCTGTATTAATTATGTCAGGCTAAAGAAGTGTTGGACACAAAATTAACAAAGAAAAACCGCACCAAGCACAATTTTGTCATTTGTCTCAACGGTGTCAGAATGGGCCAACGTTTGGCGGGTTGATTGGGAACGGCCCCAAAAATAGGAGTCGGGGCATAGACCCAGGATCATGGGAATTTAGCCAAATTCCTTCGTAGCCTCCGAATAATTAATTTTCGTATTAATTATGTCAGGTTGAAGATGTGTTGGACAGAAAATTGTCAAAGAAAAACCGCACCATGGACAATTTCGTCATTTGTTGCGACGGTGTCAGAATGGGCCGAAATTTGGCAGGTTGATTGGAAACGGCCCCAGAAATTGGAGTGGGTGTACAGACCAGGGATCGCGGGATTTTAACCAAATCCCTTCGTTTAGGCCTCCGAATAATTATTTTCCGTATTAATTATGTCAGGCTGAAGAAGTGTTGGACAGAAAATTAAAAAAGAAAAACCGCACCAAGGGCAATTTTGTCATTTGTCGCGATGGTGTCGAAATGGGCAGAAATTTGGCAGGTTGATTGGAAACTGCCCGAGAAATTGGACTCGGGGCACAGTCCTAGGATCACGGGATTTTAGCAAAATTCCTTCGTTTAGGCCTCCGAATAATTAATTTCCGTACTAATTATGTCAAGTTGAAGATGTGTTGGAAAGAAAATTAACAACACAAAACCGCACCAAGGGCAATTTCGTCATTTGTCGCGACGGTGTCGGAATTGGCCAAAATTTGGCAGGTTCATTGAAAACGGCACCAGAAATTGGACTTGAGGCATAGACCCTGGATCATGGGATTTTAGCCAAATTCCTACGTTTAGTCCTCCAAATAATTAATTTTCATATTAATTATGTCAGATTGAAGAAGTGTTTGACAAAAATTTACAAAGAAAAACAGCACTAAGGGCAATTTCGTTATTTGTCGCGTCGGTGCCGAAATTGGCCGAAATTTGGCAGGTTGATTGGAAAAAGCCCAAGAAATTGGAGTCGGGGAACAGACCCGAGATCACGGAATTTTAGCCAAATTCATTCGTTTCGGCCACCGAATAATTAATTTTCGTATTAATTATGTCAGGTTGAAGAAGTGTTGGACAGAAAATCAACAAAGAAAAATCGTACCAGGGGCAATTTCGTCATTTGTCGCGACGGTGTCGGAATGGGCTGAAATTTGGTAGGTTGATTGGTAACGGCCCTAGAAATTGGACTCGGGGTACAGACCCGGGATCATGGGATTTTAGCTAAATTCCATCTCTCAGGCCCCCGAATAATTAATTTCCGTATTAATTATGTCAGGTTGAAGAAGTGTTGGACGGAAAATTAACGACGCAAAACTACAGTAGGGGCAATTTCGTCATTTGTCACGACGGTGTCGGAATGGGCCGAAATTTGGTAGGCCAATGGGAAACGGCCCCGAGAAATTGGACTCGAGGCACAGACCTGGGATCATGGGATTTTAGCAAAATTCCATCGTTTAGGCCTCCGAATAATTAATTTTCGTATTAATTATGTCAGGTTGAAGATGTGTTGGATAGAAAATTAACAATGTAAAACCGCACCAGGGGCAATTTTTTCATTTGTCGCGACGGGGCCAAAATGGGCCGAAATTTGGCAGGTTGATTGGAAACGGACCTAGAAATTGGGCTCGAGGCACAGGCCCAGGATCACGGGATTTTAGCCAAATTCCTTCGTTTAGGCCTCCGAATAATTAATTTCCGTATTAATTATGTCAGGTTGAAGAATTGTTGGATAGAAAATTAACAACGAAAACTCTCACCAAGGGCAATTTCGTCATTTGTCGCGACGGTGTCGGAATGGGCCAAAATTTGGCAGGTTGATTGGAAACGGCCCCAGAAATTGAACTCGAGGCATAGACCCTGGATCACGTGATTTTAGCCAAATTTCTGCGATTAGGCCTCAGAATAATTAATTTTCGTATTAATTATGTCAGGTTGAAGATGTGTTGGATAGAAAATTAACAAAGAAAAACTGCACCAGGGAAATTTCATCATTTGTCGCGATGGTGTCAGAGTGGGCTGAAATTATGCAGGTTAGTTGGAAACGGCCCGAGAAATTGGAGTCGAGACATAGACCGAAGAGGTCGGGATTTTAGTCAAATTCCTTCGTTTAGGCCTCCGAATAATTAATTTCCGTATTAATTATGTCAGGTTGAAGAATTGTTGGATAGAAAATTAACAACGAAAAATCTCACCAAGGGCAATTTCGTCATTTGTCGCGACGGTGTCGGAATGGGCCGAAATTTGGTAGGTTGATTGGTAACGACCCCAGAAATTGGACTCAGGGCACAGACCCGAGATCACGGGATTTTAGCCAAATTCTATCTCTTAGGCCCTCGAATGACTAATTTTCGTATTAATTATGTCAGGTTGAAGAAGTGTTGGAAAGAAAATTAATGACACAAAACCGCACAAGCGGCAATTTCGTCATTTGTCGTGACGGTGTCGGAATAGACCGAAATTTGGCAGGTTGATTGGAAAGGCCCCAGAAATTGGAGTCGTGGCATAGACCAGGGATAATGGAATTTTAGCCAAATTCCTTCGTTTAGTCCTCCAAATAATTAATTTTCGTATTAATTATGTCAGGTCGAAGATGTGCTGGACAGAAAATTGACAACACAAAACCTCACTAGGGGTAATTTCGTCATTGTCACGACAGTGTCGGAATGGGCCGAAATTTGGCAGGTTGATTGGAAACGGCCCCAGAAATCGGAGTCGGGGTACAGACCTGGGATCACGGGATTTTAGCCAAATTCCTTCGTTTAGGCCTCCGAATGATTAATTTCCGTATTAATTAGTCTGGTTGAAGAAGTGTTGGACATAAAATTAAAAAAGAAAAATCACACCCGGGACAATTTCGTCATTTGTCACGACAGTGTCGGAATGGGCCGAAATTTGGCAGGTTGATTGGAAACGGCCCGAGAAATTGGACTCGGGGCATAGATCTGGGGTCACGGGATTTTAGCCAAATTCGTTCGATTAGGCCTCCAAATAATTAATTTCCGTACTAATTTTGTGAGGTTGAAGATGTGTTGGACAGAAAATTCACAATGCAAAACCGCACCTGGGGCAATTTTTTCATGTGTTACGAAGGTGTCGGAATGGGCCGAAATTTGGCAGGTTGATAGGAAACTGCCCCGAAAATTAGACTCGGGGCACAGACCCGGGATGACGGGATTTTAGCCAAATTCCTTTGTTTAGGTCTCTGAATAATTAATTTTCGTATTAATTATGTCAGGCTAAAGAAGTGTTGAACAGAAAATTAAAAAAGAGAAACCGCACCAGTGGCGATTTTGTCATTTGTCGCGACGGTGCTGGAATGGACCGAAATTTGGCAGGTTGAATGGAAACGGCCCCAGAAGTTGTAGTCGGAGCACAGACCTGGGATCATGGGATTTTAGCCAAATTCCATCATTTAGGCCGTCGAATAATTAATTTTCGTATTAATTATGTGAGGTTGAAGAAGTGTTGGACAGAAAATTAAAAAAGAAAGACCACATCAGGGGCGATTTCATCATTAGTCGCGACAGTGTCGGAATGGGCCGAAATTTGGCAGGTTTATTGGAAATGGCCCGAGAAATTGGACTCGGGGCATAGACCCGGGATCATGGAATTTTAGCCAAATTCCTTCGTTTAGGCCACCGAATAATTAATTTTCGTATTAATTATGTCAGGTTGAAGAAGTGTTGGACAGAAAATTAACAAAGAAAAATCGTACCAGGGGCAATTTCGTCATTTGTCGCGACGGTGTCGGAATGGGCTGAAATTTGGTAGGTTGATTGGTAACGGCCCCAGAAATTGGACTCGGGGTACAGACCCGGGATCACGGGATTTTAGCTAAATTCCATCTCTCAGGCCCCCGAATAATTAATTTTCGTATTAATTATGTCAGGTTGAAGAAGTGTTGGACGGAAAATTAACGACGCAAAACTGCAGCAGGGGCAATTTCGTCATTTGTCGCGACGGTGTCGGAATGGGCCGAAATTTGGTAGGCTGATGGGAAACGGCCCGAGAAATTGGACTCGAGGCACAGACCTGGGATCATGGTATTTTAGCAAAATTCCATCGTTTAGGCCTCCGAATAATTAATTTCCATATTAATTATGTCAGGTTGAAGATGTGTTGGATAGAAAATTAACAATGTAAAACCGCACCAGGGGCAATTTTTTCATTTGTTGCGACGGGGCCAAAATGGGCTGAAATTTGGCAGGTTGATTGGAAACGGACCTAGAAATTGGGCTCGAGGCACAGGCCCAGGATCACGGGATTTTAGCCAAATTCCTTCTGTTAGGCCTCCATATAATTAATTTTCGTATTAATTATGTTAGGTTGAAGATGTGTTGGACAGAAAATTAACAAAGAAAAACTGCACCAGGGGCAATTTCGTCATTTGTCGCGACGAAGTCGGAATGGGCCGAAATTTGGCAGGTTGATTGGAAACGGCCCCAGAAATTGAACTCGAGACACAGACCCTGGATCACGTGATTTTAGCTAAAGTTCTGCGATTAGGCCTCAGAATAATTAATTTTCGTATTAATTATGCCAGGTTGAAGATGTGTTGGACAGAAAATTAACAAAGAAAAACTGCACCAAGGGAAATTTCATCATTTGTCGCGATGGTGTCAGAGTGGGCTGAAATTATGCAGGTTGATTGGAAACGGCCCGAGAAATTGGAGTCGAGACATAGACCGGAGAGGTCGGGATTTTAGCCAAATTCCTTCGTTTAGGCCTCCGAATAATTAATTTCCGTATTAATTATGTCAGGTTGAAGAATTGTTGGATAGAAAATTAACAAACAAAAACCTCACCAAGGGCAATTTCGTCATTTGTCGCGACGGTGTCGGAATGGGCCGAAATTTGGTAGGTTGATTGGTAACGACCCCAGAAATTGGACTCGGGGCACAGACCCGGCATCACGGGATTTTAGCCAAATTCCATCTCTTAGGCCCCTGAATGACTAATTTTCGTATTAATTATGTCAGGTGGAAGAAGTGTTGGAAAGAAAATTAATGACACAAAACCGCACAAGCGGCAATTTCGTCATTTGTCGTGACGGTGTCGGAATAGACCGAAATTTGGCAGGTTGATTGGAAAGGCCCCAGAAATTGGAGTCGTGGCATAGACCAGGGATAATGGAATTTTAGCCAAATTCCTTCGTTTAGGCCTCCAAATAATTAATTTCCGTATTAATTATGTCAGGTCGAAGATGTGCTGGACAGAAAATTGACAACGCAAAACCTCACTAGGGGTAATTTCGTCATTGTCGCGATAGTGTCGGAATGGGCCGAAATTTGGCAGGTTGATTGGAAACGGCCCCAGAAATCGGAGTCGGGGTACAGACCTGGGATCACGGGATTTTAGCCAAATTCCTTCGTTTAGGCCTCCGAATGATTAATTTCCGTATTAATTATGTCTGGTTGAAGAAGTGTTGGACATAAAATTAAAAAAGAAAAATCACATCCGGGGCAATTTCGTCATTTGTCGCGATGGTGTCGGAATGGGCCGAAATTTGGCAGGTTGATTGGAAACGGCCCGAGAAATTGGACTCGAGGCATGGATCTGGGGTCACGGGATTTTAGCCAAATTCCTTCGATTAGGCCTCCAAATAATTAATTTCCGTACCAATTTTCTAAGGTTGAAGATGTGTTGGACAAAAAATTCACAACGCAAAACCGCACCTGGGGCAATTTTTTCATGTGTCGCGAAGGTGTCGGAATGGGCCGAAATTTGGCAGGTTGATAGGAAACGGCCCCGAAAATTGGACTCGGGGCACAGACCCGGGATAACGGGATTTTAGCCAAATTCCTTTGTTTAGGTCTCTGAATAATTAATTTCCGTATTAATTATGTCAGGCTAAAGAAGTGTTGAACAGAAAATGAAAAAAGAGAAACCACACCAGTGGCAATTTTGTCATTTGTCGCGACGGTGCCGGAATGGACCGAAATTTGGCAGGTTGATTGGAAACGGCCCCAGAAGTTGTAGTCAGAACACAGACCTGGGATCATGGGATTTTAGCTAAATTCCATCGTTTAGGCCGTTGAATAATTAATTTTCGTATTAATTATGTGAGGTTGAAGAAGTGTTGGACAGAAAATTAAAAAAGAAAAATCGCATCAGGGGCAATTTTGTCATTTTTCGCGACAGTGTCGGAATGGGCCGAAATTTAGCAGGTTTATTGGAAATCGCCCGAGAAATTGGACTCGGGGCATAGACCCGGGATCATGGGATTTTAGCCAAATTCCTTCGTTTAGGCCTCCGAATAATTAATTTCCGTATCAGTTATGTCAGGTTGAAGAATTGTTGGACAGAAAATTAACAAAGAAAAACCTCACCAGGGGTAATTTTGTCTTTTGTCACGACGGTGTTGGAATGGGCCGAAATTTGGTAGGTTGATTGGTAGCGGCCCCAGAAATTGGACTCGGGGCACAGACCCGGGATCACGGGATTTTAGCCAAATTCCATCTCTTAGGCCCCCGAATAACTAATTTTCGTATTAATTATGTCAGGTTGAAGAAGTGTTGGATAGAAAATTAATGACACAAAATCGCACCTACGACAATTTCGTCATTTGTTGTGACGGTGTCGGAATGGGCCGAAATTTGGCAGGTTGATTAGAAATGGCCCCGGAAATTGGAGTCGCGGCATTGATCAGGGATAACGGGATTTTAGCCAAATTCCTTCGTTTAGGCCTCCAAATAATTAATTTCTGTATTAATTATGTCAGGTCGAAGATATGTTGGATAGAAAATTGACAACGCAAAATCGCAGTAGGGGCAATTTCGTCATTGTCGCGATCGTGTTGGAATGGGCCTAAATTTGGCAGGTTGATTGGCAACGGCCCCAGAAATTAGAGTCGGGGCACAAACCCGGGATCACGGGATTTTAGCCAAATTTCTTCGTTTAGGCCTCCGAATGATTAATTTCCATATTAATTATGTCAGATTGAAGAAGTGTTGGACATAAGATTAAAAAGGAAAAACCGCACCCAGGGTAATTTCGTCATTTGTCGTGATGGTGTCAGAATCGGCCGAAATTCGGCAGGTTGATTGGAAACGGCCCGAGAAATTGGACTCGGGGCATAGATCCGGGATCATGGGATTTTAGCCAAATTCCTTCGTTTAGGCATCCAAATAATTAATTTACGTACTAATTATGTCAGGTTGAAATGTGTTGGACAGAAAATTCACAACGCAAAACCGCACCTAGGGCAATTTTTTCATGTGTCGCGATGGTGTCGGAGTGGGCCGAAATTTGGTAGGTTGATTGGAAACGGCCCTGGAAATTGGACTCGGGGCACAGACTCGGGATCACGGGATTGTAGCCAAATTCCTTTGTTTAGGTCTTCGAATAATTAATTTCCGTATTAATTATGTCAGGCTAAAGAAGTGTTGGACAGAAAATTTAAAAAGAGAAACCGCACCAGTGGCAATTTTGTCGTTTGTCGCAACGGTGCCGGAATGGACCGAAATTTGGCAGGTTGATTGGGAACGGCCCAGAAATTGTAGTCAGAGCATAGACCCGGGATCATGGGATTTTAGCCAAATTCCTTCGTTTAGGCCTCTGAATAATTAATTTTCGTATTAATTATGTGAGGTTGAAGAAGTGTTGGACAAAAAATTAAAAAAGAAAAACCGCACTAGGGGTGATTTCATCATTTGTTACGACAGTGTCGGAATGGGCTGAAATTTAGCAGGTTTATTGGAAACGGTCCAAGAAATTGGACTCGGGGCACAGACCCGGGATCACAGGATTTTAGCCAAATTCCTTCGTTTAGGCCACCGAATAATTAATTTCTGTATTAATTATGTCAGGTTGAAGATGTGTTGGAAAGAAAATTAACAACGCAAAACCGCACCAGGGGCAATTTTTTCATTTGTCGCGATGGTGTCAGGATGCGCCGAAATTTGGCGGTTAGTTAGAAACGGCCCCAGAAATTGGACTCGGGACACAGACCCGGGATCATGGGATTTTAGCCAAATTCCTTCATCTAGGCCTCCGAATAATTAATTTTCGTATTAATTATGTTAGGCTGAAGAAGTGTTGGACAGAAAATTAACAAAGAAAAATGCACCAGGGGCGATTTTGTCATTTGTCGCGATGATGTCAGAATGACCGAAATTTGGCAGGTTGATTGAAAACGGCCTCAGAAATTGGAATCGGGGCACAGACCCAGGATCACAGAATTTTAGCCAAATTCCTTCGTCTAGGCCTCCGAATAATTAATTTCTGCATTCATTATGTCAGGTTGAAGACGTGTTGGATAGAAAATTAACAACACAAAACTGCACAGGGGCAATTTTTTCATTTGTTGCAATGGTGTCGGAATGGGCCGAAATTTGGCAAGTTGATTGGAGACGGCCCCAGAAATTGGACTCGGGGCACAGACCCGGGATCACGGGGTTTAAGCCAAATTCCATCCTTTAGGCCTCCGAATAATTAATTTTCGTATGAATTATTTCACATTGAAGAAGTGTTGGACAGAAAATTAACAACGCAAAACTGTGCCAGGGACAATTTCGTCATTTGTTGCAACGGTGACGGAATGGGACGAAATTTGGCAGGTTGATTGGAAACAGCCCCAGAAAGTAGACTCGGGGCACAGACCCGATATCACAGGATTTTAGCCAAATTCCTTCGTTTAGCACTTCGAATAATTAATTTTCGTACTAATTATGTCAGGTTGAAGATGTGTTTGAGTGAAAATTAACAACGCAAAACCGCGCCAGGTGCAATTATGTCATTTGTTGCGACAGTGATGGAATGGGACGAAATTTGGCAGGTTGATTGGAAACGGCCCTAGAAATTGGACTCAGGGCACAGACCCAGGATCACGGGATTTTTGCCAAATTCCATCGTTTAGGCCGCCGAATAATTAATTTCCGTATTAATTATGTCAAGTTGGAGAAGTGTTGGACAGAAAATTAACAAAGAAAAATCGCACCCGGGGCAATTTCGTCATTTGTCGCGGTGGTGTCGTAATGGGCCGAAATTTGGCAGGTTGATTGGAAACGGCCCGAGAAATTGGACTCGGGGCACAGACCCGGGATCACAAGATTTTAGCCAATTTCCTTCGTTTAGGCCTCCGAATAATTAATTTCCATATTATTTATGTTAGGTTGAAGAAGTGTTTGACAAAAAATTTACAAAGAAAAACCGCACTAAGGGCAATTTCGTTTTTTTGTCGTGACGGTGTCAGAATGGGCTAAAATTTGGCAGGTTGATTGGAAACAGCCCCAGAAATTGGAGTCGGGGAACAGACCCGAGATCACGGAATTTTAGCCAAATTCCTTCGTTTAGGCCACCGAATAATTAATTTCTGTATTAATTATGTCAGGTTGAAGAAGTGTTGGACAGAAAATTAACAAAGAAAAATCGTACCTGGGGCAATTTCATCATTTGTCGCGGCGGTGTCGTAATGAGCCGAAATTTGGCAGGTTGATTGGAAACGGCCCGAGAAATTGGACTTAGGGCACAGACCTGGGATCACAGGATTTTAGCCAAATTCCTTCGTTTAGGCCTCCAAATAATTAATTTCCGTATTAATTATGTCAGGTTGAAGATGTGTTGGACAGAAAATTCACAACGCAAAGCCGCACCTGGGGCAATTTTTTCATGTGTCGCGACGGTGTCGAAATTGGCCGAAATTTGGCAGGTTGATTGGAAATGGCCCCGAAAATTGGACTCGTGGCACAGACCCGGGATCAATGGATTTTAGCGAAATTCCTTTGTTTAGGTCTCAGAATAATTAATTTTACGTATTAATTATGTCAGGCTGAAGAAGTGTTGGACAGAAAATTAAAAAAGCGAAATCGTTCCAGTGGCAATTTTGTCATTTGTCGCGACGGTGCCGAAATCGACCGAAATTTGGCAGGTTGATTGGATACGGCCCTAGAAATTGGACTCGGGGCACAGACCGGGGATAACGAAATTTTAGCCAAATTCCTTCATTTAGGCCTCCGAATAATTAATTTTTGTATTAATTATGTCAGGTTGACGATGTGTTGGACAGAAAATTAACAAATCAAAATCGCACCAGATGTAATTTTGTCATTTGTCATGAGGGTGTCGAAAATGTTCGAAAGTTGGCTGGTTGAAAGGAAACAGCCCCAGAAATTGGAGTTGGGGCACATACCCGGGATACCGGGATTTTATCCAAATTCCGTCGTTTAGGCCTCCGATTAATTAATTTCCGTGTTAATTATGTCGGGTTGAAGAAGTGTTGGACAGAAAATTAACTATGAAAAATCACACCAGGGGCAATTTCGTCATTTGTCACGACGGTGTCGGAATGGGCCGAAATTGGGCAGGTTGACTGGAAACATCCCGAGAAATTGAAGTCGGGGCACAGATCCGGGATCACAGGATTTTAGCCAAATTCCTTCGTTTAGGCCTCCGAATAATTAATTTCTGTATTGATTATATCAGGTTGAAGATGTGTTGGACAGAAAATTAACAAAGAAAAATCGCACCAAGGGCAATTTAGTCATTTGTCGCGACGGTGTCGGAGTGGGCCAAAATTTGGCAGGTTGATTGGAAACGGCCCCAGAAATCGGACTCGGGACACAAACCCGGGAACACGGGATTTTAGCCAAATTCCTTTGTTTAAGCCTCTGAATAATTAATTTTCGTATTAATTATGTTAGGTTGAAGATGTGTTGGACAGAAAATTAACAAAGAAAACCCGCACCAGGGACAATTTCGTCATTTGTCGCGACGGTATCGGAATGGGCCGAAATTTGGCAGGGTGATTGGAAATGGCTCCAGAAATTGGAGTAGGGGCACAAACCCGGGATCATAGGATTTTGGCCAAATTCCTTCGTTTAGGCCTCCAAATAATTAATTTCGGTATTAATTTTGTCACGTTGAAGATGTGTTGGACAGAAAATTAACAATGCAAAATCGCACCAAGGGCAATTTCATCATTTGTCACGACGATGTCAGAATGGGCCGAAATTTGGCAGGTTGATTGGAAACGGCCCCAGAAATTGGAGTCAGGGCACAGACCTGGGATCACTGGATTTTAGCTAAATTCCTCCGTTCAGGCCTCCGAATAATTAATTTCTGTTTTAATTATATCAGGTTGAAGATGTGTTGGAAAGAAAATTAACAACGCAAAACCAAACTAGGGGCAATTTCGTCATTTGTCACGATGGTGTCGAAATGGGCCGAAATTTGGCAGGTTGATTGGAAACGGCTCCAGAAATTAGAGTGGGAACACAGACCCGAGATCACGGGATTTTAGCCAAATTCTTTTCGTTTAGGCCTTCGAATAATTAATTTCCATATTAATTATGACAGGTTGAAGATGTGTTGGACAGAAAATTAAAAAAGAAAAACCACACCAAGGGTAATTTCGTCATTTGTTGCGACTGTGTCGGAATGGGCCGAAATTTGGCAGGTTGAATGGAAACGGCCCGAGAAATTGGAGTCGGGCACAAGCCCAGGATCATTGGATTTTAGCCAAATTCCTTCGTTTAGACCTCCGAAAAATTAATTTTTGTATTAATTTGGTCAGGTTGAAGATATTTTGGATAGAAAATTAACAACGCAAAACCGCACCAGGAGCAATTTCGTCATTTTTCGAGACAGCGTCCGAATGGGCCGAATTTGGCAAGTTGATTGGAAACGTCCCCAGAAATTGGACTCAAGGCAAAGACCTGGGATCACGGGATTTTAGCCAAATTCCTTCGTTTAGGCCTCCGAATAATTAACTTCCGTATTAATTATGTTAGGTTGAAGAAGTGTTTGACAGAAAATTAGCAAAGAAAAACTGCACTAGGGGCAATTTCGTAATTTGTCGGGACAGTGTCGAAATGGGCCGAAATTTGGGAGGTTGATTGGAAACGACCCCAGAAATCGGACTCGGGGCACACAGCCGGGATCACGGGATTTTTGCCAAATTCTTTCTATTCGGCCTCCGAATAATTAATCTCTGTATAAATTATATCAGGTTGAAGATGTGTTGGACAGAAAATTAACAAGCAAAACTGTACCAGGAGCAATTTTGTCATTTGTCGCGACGGTGTCAGAATGGGCCGAAATTTGGCAGGTTGATTGGAAAAGGCCCCCGAAATTAGACTAGGGGCACAGACCCGAGATCACGGGATTTTAGCCAAATTCCTTCGTTCAGGCCTTCGAATAATTAATTTTCGTATTAATTATGTCAGGTTGAAGATGTGTCGGACAGAAAATTAACAATGCAAAATTGCACCAGGGGCGATTTTGTCATTTGTCACAACTGTGTCAGAATGGGCCGAAATTTAGCAGGTTGATTGGAAACGGCCCCAAAAGTTGGACTCGGGGTATTGACACGGGATCACAGGATTTTAGCCAAATTACTTCTTTAGGCCTCCGAGTAATTTTCCTAATAATTATGTCAGGTTGAAGAAGTGTTGGATAGAAAATTTACAAAGAAAAACTGCACCCGGGGCAGTTTCGTCATTTGTTGCAACGGTGTCGGAATGGGCTGAAATTTGGCTGGTTGATTGGAAGCGGTCGGAGAAATTGGAGTCGGGGCGCATGGCTGGGATCACGGGATTTTAGCCAAATTCCTTCGTCTAGGTCTCCGAATAAATAATTTTCGTCTTAATTATGTCAGGTTGAAGATGTGTTGGATAGAAAATTAAAAACATAAAACCGCACCAAGGGCAATTTTGTCATTTGTCGCGATGGTGTTGGAATGGGCCGAATTTGGGAGGTTGATTGGATGCGGTCATAGAGATTGGGGTCGGGGCACAGATCCGGGATCACGGGATTTTAGCCAAATTCTTTCGTTTAGGCCTCTGAGTAATGAATTTCTGTACTAATTATGTTAGGTTGAAGAAGTGTTGGATAGAAAATTAACAACGCAAAACCGCACCAGGGGCAATTTCGTCACTTGTCGCGACGCTGTCGGAATGGGCCAAAATTTAGCAGGTTGATTGAATACGGCCTCAAAAATTGGAGTCGGGGCACACACCCGGGATCACGGGATTTTTGCCATATTCCTTTGTTTAGGCCTCCGAATAATTAATTTTTGTATTAATATGTCAGGTTGAAGATGTGCTGGACAGAAAATTAACAACGGAAAACCGCACCAGGGGCAATTTTGTCATTTGTCGCGACGGTGTCGGAATGGGCCGAAATTTAGCAGGTTGATTGAAAACGGCTCCAGAAATTGGACTCGGGGCACATACTCGGGATCACGGGATTTTTGCCATATTCCTTTGTTTAGGCCTCCGAATAATTAATTTTCGTATTAATTATGTCAGGTTGAAGATGTGCTGGACTGAAAATTAACAACGCAAAACCGTACCAGGGACAATTTTGTCATTTGTCACGACGGTGTCGGAATAGGACGAGATTTGGCAGGTTGACTGGAAACGGCCCCAGAAATTGGACTCGTGGCACAGACTCGGGATCACGGGATTTTAGCCAAATTTCTTCGTTTAGGCCTCCGAATAATTAATTTCCCTATTAATTATGTCAGGTTGAAGATGTGTTGGACAGAAAATTAACAAAGACAAATCGAACTAGGGGAAATTTCGTCATTTGTCACGACGGTGTCAAAATGGGTCGAAATTTGGCCGGTTGATTGGAAACGGCACCCGGGATCATGGGATTTTAGCCAAATTCCTTCGTTTAGGCCTCTAAATAATTAATCTCGATATTAATTATGTCAAGCTGAAGAAGTGTTGGACAGAAAATTAACAAAGAAAAATCGCACCAGGGCCAATGTCGTCATTTATCGTGACGGTCTCGGAATGGGTCAAAATTTGGCAAGTTGATTGGAAACGGCCCCAGAAATTGGACTCGTGGTACAAACATGGGATCACGGGATTTTAGCCAAATTCCTTCATTCAGGCCTCCGAATAATTAATTTTCGTATTAATTATGTCAGGCTGAAGATGTGTTGGACGAAAAATTAAAAACATAAAACCGTACCAAGGGCAATTTTGTCATTTGTCGTGACGGTGTTGGAATGGGCCAAATTTTGCAGGTTGATTGGAAACGGCTATAGAAATTGGAGTCAGGGTACAGATCCGGGATCACGGGATTTTAGCTAAATTCCTTCGTTTAGGCCTTTGAATAATTAATTTCCGTACTAATTATGCTAGGTTGAAGAAGTGTTGGATAAAAAATTAACAACGTAAAACCGCACTGGGGGCAATTTCGTGATTTGTCGCGACGGTGTCGCAATGGGCCGAAATTTGGCAGGTTGATTGAAAACGGCCCTAGAAATTGGACTCGGAGCACAAACCCGGGATAACGGGATTTTTGCTAAATTCCTTTGTTTAGGCCTCCGAATTATTAATTTCCGTATTAATTATGTCAGGTTGAAGATGTGTTGGACAGAAAATTAACAACGCAAAAACGTACCAGGCGCAATTTTGTCATTTGTCGCGACTGTGTTGGAATGGCCCGAAATTTGGCAGGTTGATTGGAAACGACCCCAAAAATTGGACTCGGGTTACAGATCCAAGATCACGGGATTTTAACCAAATTCCTTCGTTTAGGCCTCCGAATAATTAATTTTCGTATTAATTATGCCAGGTTTAAGATGCATTGGACAGAAAATTAACAACGCAAAACGGAACCAGGGGCAATTTCTTCATTTGTCGCGATGGTGTCGAAATGGGCAGAAATTTGGCAGGTTGAAGATGTGTTGGATGGAAAATTAACAACGTAAAACCACACCATGGGAAATTTTGTCATTTGTCGCGACAGTGCTAAAATGGGCCGAAATTTGGCAGATTGGTTGGAAACGGCCCAGAAATTAGGCGCGGGGTACAGACCCGGGATCACAGGATTTTAGCCAAATTACTTCGTTCAGGCCTCCAAATAATTAATTTTAGTATTAATTATGTTAGGTTGAAGATTTGTTGGACAGAAAATTAACAACGCAATACTGCACCAGGCGCAATTTTGTCATTTGTCGCGACGGTGTCGGAATGGGCCGAAATTTGGCAGGTTGATTGGAAAAGGCCCCAATAATTGGACTAGGAGTACAGACCCGAGATCAAAGGATTTTAGCTAAATTCCTTTGTTTAGGCCTCCGAATAATTACGTCAAGTTGAAGATGTGTCGGACAAAAAATTAACAACGCAAAATCGCACCAGGGGCGATTTTGTCATTTGTCACGACAGTGTCAGAATGGGCCGAAATTTGGCAAGTCGATTGGAAACGGCCCCAGAAATTGGATTCGGGGTACAGACCCGGGATCACGGGATTTTAGCCAAATTACTTCTTTAGGCCTCTGAATAATTTCCCTAATAATTATGTCAGGTTGAAGAAGTGTTGGATAGAAAATTTACAAAGAAAAACTGCACCTAGGGCAGTTTCGTCATTTGTCGCGACAGTGTCGGAATGGGCTAAAATTTGGCTAGTTGATTGGAAGCGATCGGAGAAATTGGAGTCGGGGCACATACCTGGGATCACGGGATTTTAGCCAAATTCCTTCGTCTAGGCCTCCGAATAAATAATTTTCGTATTAATTATGTCAGGCTGAAGATGTGTTGGATAGAAAATTAAAAACATAAAACCTCACCAAGAGCAATTTTGTCATTTGTCGCGATGGTGTTGGAATGGGCCGAATTTGGCAGGTTGATTGGAAGCGGCCATAGAAATTAAGGTCGGGGCACTGATCCGGGATCACGTGATTTTAGCCAAATTCCTTCGTTTAGGCCTCCGAATAATGAATTTCCGTACTAATTATGTCAGGCTGAAGAAGTGTTGGAGAGAAAATTAACAACGCAAAACCGCACCAGGGGCAATTTCGCCATTTGTCGCGACGGTGTAGGAATGGGCCAAAATTTAGCAGGTTGATTGAAAACGGCCTAGAAATTGGACTTGGGGCACATACTCGGGATCCTAGGATTTTTGCCAAATTCCTTCGTTCAGGCCTCCAAATAATTAATTTTCATATTAATTATGTCAGGTTGAAGATGTGTTGGACAAAAAATTAACAACGCAAAACCGCACCAGGCGCAATTTTGTCATTTATCGCGATGGTGTCTGAATGGGCCGAAATTTGGCAGGTTGATTGGAAACGACCCCAGAAATTGGACTCGCGATGGTGTCCGAATGGGCCAAAATTTGGCAGGTTGATTGGAAACGACCCCAGAAATTGGACTCAGGGTACAGACCCAAGATCATGGGATTTTAGCCAAATTCCTTAGTTTAGGCCTCCAAATAATTAATTTTCGTATTAATTATGTCAGGTTGAAGATGCACTGGACAGAAAATTAACAACGCAAAACGGAACTAGGGGCAATTTCGTCATTTGTCGCGACGGTGTCGGAATGGGCCGAAATTTGGTAGGTTGAAGATGTGTTGGATAGAAAATTAACAACGCAAAACCGCACCAGGGAAAATCTTGTCATTTGTCGCGATGGTGTCAGAATGGGCCGAAATTTGGCAGATTGGTTGTTAATGGCACCAAAAATTGGACACGGGGTACAGACCCGGGATCACGTGATTTTAGCCAAATTACTTCTTTAGGCCTCCGAATAATTTCCCTAATAATTATGTCAAGTTGAAGATGTGCTGGACCGAAAATTAACAATGCAAAACTGCACCAGGGGCAATTTCGTCATTTGTCGCGACGGTGTCGGAATGGGCCGAAATTTGGCAGGTTAATTGGAAATGGCCTCAGAAATTGGCTTGGGGCATAGACCCGGGATCACGGGATTTTAGCTAAATTCCTTCCTTTAGGCCTCCGAATAATTAATTTTCGTATTAATTATGTTAGGTTGAAGAGGTGTTGGACAGAAAATTAACAAAGACAAGCTGCACCAGGCAAAAATTCGTCATTTGTCACAACGGTGTCGGAATGGGCCGAAATTTGGCAGGTTGATTGAAAACGGCCCCAGAAATTGGACTCGGGGCACATACCCGGGATCACGGGATTTTTGCCAAATTCCTTTGTTTTGGCCTCTGAATAATTAATTTTCGTATTAATTATGTCAGGTTGAAGATGTGTTGGATAGAAAATTAACAACGCAAAACCGTACCAGGGTAATTTCATCATTTGTTGCGACGGTGTCGGAATGGGCCGAAATTTAGCAGGTTGATTGGAAACGGTCCAAGAAATTGGACTCGAGGCACATACCCGAGATCATAGGATTTTTGCCAAATTCCTTCGTTTACCCTTCGAATAATTAATTTCTGTATTAATTATGTCAGGTTGAAGATGTGTCGGACAGAAAATTAACAACGCAAAATCGCACTTGGGGTAATTTTGTCATTTGTCGCGACGGTGTCAGAATGGGCCGAAATTTAGCAGGTTAATTGGAAACGGCCCCAGAAATTGGACTCGGGGTACAAATTCGGGATCACGGGATTGTAGCCAAATTACTTCTTTAGGCCTCCGAATAATTTCCCTAATAATTATGTCAGGTTGAAGAAGTGTTGGATAGAAAATTTACAAAGAAAAACTGCGCCAGAGGTAGTTTCGTCATTTGTCGTGACGGTGTCGAAATGGGCTGAAATTTGGCTGGTTGATTGGAAACGGGAGAAGAAATGGGAATCGGGGCACATACCTAGGATCGCGGGATTTTAGCCAAATTCCTTTGTCTAGGCCTCCGAATAAATAATTTTCGTATTAATTATGTCAGACTGAAGATGTGTTGGATAGAAAATTAAAAACATAAAACCGCACCAAGGGCAATTTTGTAATTTGTCGCGACGGTGTTGGAATGGGCCAAATTTGGCCGGTTGATTGGAAGCGGCCATAGAAATTGGGGTCGGGCACAGATCTAGGATCACGGGATTTTAGCCAAATTCCTTCGTTTAGGCATCCGAATAATGAATTTCATTACTAATTATGTTAGGTCGAAGAAGTGTTGGATAGAAAATTAACAACGCAAAACCGCACCCGGGACAATTTCATCATTTGTCATGACGATGTCGGAATGGGCCGAAATTTAGCAGGTTGATTGAAAACAGCCCTAGAAATTGGACTCGGGGCACATACCCAGGATCAAAGGATTTTTACCATATTCCTTCATTTAGGCCTCCGAATAATTAATTTTCGTATTAATTATGTCAGGTTGAAGATGTGCAGGACAGAAAATTAACAACACAAAATCGCACCAGGGGCAATTTTGTCATTTGTCGCAACGGTGTCTTAATGGGCCTAAATCTGGTAGGTTGATTAGAAACAGCCCTAGAAATTGGACTCGGGGCACAGACTCGGGATCACGGGATTTAGCCAAATTCCTTCGTTTAGGCCTCCGAATAATTAATTTTCGTATTAATTATATCAGGATGAAGACGTGTTGGACCGAAAATTAACAATGCAAAACCGCACTAGGGGCAATTTCGTCATTTGTAGTGAAGGTGTTGGAGTGGGCTGAAATTTGGCAAGTTGATTGGAAATGGCCCCAGAAATTGGACTCGGGGTAAAGACCCGAGATCACAGAATTTTAGCCAAATTCCTTCTTTTAGGCCTCCGAATAATTAATTTCCGTATTAATTATGTAAGGTTTAAGATGTGTTGGACAGAAAATAAACAAAGAAAAATCGCACCCGGTGCAATTTCGTCATTTGTCGCAACGGTGTCGGAATGGGCCAAAATTTGGCAGGTTGATTGGAAACGGCCCCAGAAATCGGACTCGGGGCACAGACCCGGGATCACGGGATTCTAGCCAAATTCCTTCCTTTAGGCCTCCGAATAATTAATTTTCGTATTAATTATGTTAGGTTGAAGAGGTGTTGGACAGAAAATTAACAAAGACGAGCCGCACCAGGCAAAAATTCATCATTTGTCACGACGGTGTTGGAACGGGCCGAAATTTGGCAGGTTGATTGAAAACGGCCCCAGAAATTGGACTCGGGGCACATACCCGGGATCACGGGATTTTTGCCAAATTCCTTCGTTCAGGCCTCCGAATAATTAATTTCCGTATTAATTATGTCAGGTTGAAGATGTGTTGGACAGAAAATTAACAACGTAAAACCGCACCAGGGGTAATTTCATCATTTGTCACGACGGTGTCGGAATGGCCCGAAATTTGGCAGGTTGATTGGAAACGGTCCGAGAAATTGGACTCGGGGCACATACCCGAGATCATAGGATTTTTGCCAAATTCGTTCGTTTACCCTCCGAATAATTAATTTCCGTATAAATTATGTCAGGCTGAAGATGTGTCGGACAGAAAATTAACAACGCAAAATCGCACCTGGGGCAATTTTGCCATTTGTCGCGACGGTGTCAGAATGGGCCAAAATTTAGCAGGTTGATTGGAAATGGCCCCAGAAATTGGACTCGGGGTACAAATCCAGGATCACGGGATTGTAGCCAAATTACTTCTTTAGGCCTCCGAATAATTTCCCTAATAATTATGTCAGGTTGAAGAAGTGTTGGATAGAAAATTTACAAAGAAAAACTGCACCAGAGGTAGTTTCATCATTTGTCGCGACGGAGTCGAACTGGGCTGAAATTTGGCTGGTTGATTGGAAACGGCAGAAGAAATGGGAATCGGGGCACATACCTAGGATCACGGGATTTTAGCCAAATTCTTTCGTCTAGGCCTCCGAATAAATAATTTTCGTATTAATTATGTCAGGTTGAAGAAGTATTGGACAGAAAATTAAAAAAGAAAAACCGCACCAGGGGCAATTTCGTCATTTGTCGCGACGGTGTCGGAATGGGCTGAAATTTGGCAGGTTGATTGGGAATGGCTCCAGAAATTGGAGTTGGGACACAGACTCGGGATCACGAGATTTTAGACAAATTCCTTCGTTTAGGCCGCCGAATAATTAATTTTCGCATTAATTATGTTAGGCTGAAGATGTGTTGGATAGAAAATTAAAAACGCAAAACTGCACCAGGGGCAATTTCATCATTTGTCGCGATGGTGTCGGAATGGGTTGAAATTTGTAGGTTGATTGGTAACGGCCCCAGAAATTGGATTCGGGACACAGACGCAAGATCATGGGATTTTAGCCAAATTCCTTTGTTTTGGCCTCCGAATGATTAATTTTCGTATTAATTATGTCAGGTTGAAGAAATGTTGGACATAAAATTAAAAAGGAAAAACCGCACCATGGGCAATTTCATCGTTTGTCGCGACGGTGTCTGAATGAGCTGAAATTAGGCAGGTTGATTGGAAATGGCCCGAGAAATTGGAGTCGAGGCATAGACCTGAGATCATGGGATTTTAGCCAAATTCCTACGTTTAGGCCTCCGAACAATTAATTTCCGTATTAATTATGTTAGGTTGAAGAATTGTTGGGCAGAAAATTAACAAAGAAAAACCGCACCAGGGGCAATTTCATCATTTGTCGAGACGGTGTCTGAATGGGCCGAAATTTGGCAGGTTGATCGGAAACGGCGCCAGAAATTGGAGTCGGGGCAGAGACTAGGGATAACGGGATTTTAGCCAAATTCCTTCGTTTAGACCTCCGAATAATTAATTTTCGCATTAATTATGTCAGGTTGAAGATGTGTTGGACAGAAAATTGACATCGTAAAATCGCACCAGGGGCAATTTTTTCATTTGTCGCGACGATGTCGGAATGCTCCGAAATTTGGCAGGTTGGTTAGAATCGGCCCCAGAAATTGGACTCGGGGCACAGATCCTGGATCGCGGGATTTTAGCCAAATTCCACCGTTTAGGCCTCCGAATAATTAATTTCCGTAATTTAATTATGTCAGGTTGAAGAAGTGTTTGATAAAAAATTTACCAAGAAAAATCGCACCAAGGGCAATTTCGTTATTTGTCGTGACGGTGTCGAAATGGGCCGAATTTTGGCCGGTTGATTGGAAACGGCCCCAGAAATTGGAGTCGGGGAGCAGACCCAGGATCACGGAATTTTAGCCAAATTCCTTCGTTTAGGCCACCGAATAATTAATTTCCTTATTAATTATATTAGGTTGAAGAAGTGTTGGACTGAAAATTAACAACGCAAAACCGCACCTGGGACAATTTTGTCATTTGTCGCGACGGTATCGAAATGGGCCGAAATTTGGCAGGTTGACTGGAAATGGCCCCAGGAATTGGACTAGGGGCACAGACCTGGGATCACGGGATTTTAGCCAAATTCCATCGTTTAGGCCTCTGAATAATTAATTTTCGTATTAATTATGTCAGGTTGAAGATGTGTTGGAAAGAAAATTAACAACGCAAAACCGCACCAAGGGCAATTTCGTCATTTGTCGCGACGGTGTTGGAATGGGCCGAATTTTGATAGGCTGATTGGAAACGGCCTGGGAAATTGTACTCGGGGCATAGACCCGGGATCACAGGATTTTAGCAAAATCCCTTCGTTTAGGCCTCCGAATAATTAATTTCCGTATTAATTATGTCAGGTTGAAGATGTGTTGAATAGAAAATTAACAACGCAAAACCGCACCAGGGGCAATTTTTTCATTTGTCGCGATGGTGCTAGAATGGACCGAAATTTGGCACGTTGATTGGAAACGGCCCCTAAAATTGGGCTCGAGGCACAGACCTAGGATCACGGGATTTTGGCCAAATTCCTTCGTTTGGGCCTCCGAATAATTAATTTTCGTATTAATTATGTCAGGTTGAAGAAGTGTTGGACAGAAAATTAAAAAAGAAAAACCGCACCAGGGGTAATTTCGTCATTTGTCGCGACGGTGTCGGAATGGGCTGAAATTTGGCAGGTTGATTGGGAACGGCTCCAGAAATTGGAGTTGGGGCACAGACTTGGGATCACGAGATTTTAGACAAATTCCTTCGTTTAGGCCATCGAATATTTAATTTTCGTATTAATTATGTCAGGTTGAAGAAGTGTTGGACAATAAATTAAAAAAGAAAAACCACACCAGGGGCAATTTCGTCATTTGTCGCGACGGTGTCCGAATGGGCTGAAATTTGGCAGGTTGATTGGGAATGGCTCCAGAAATTGGAGTTGGGGCACAGACTCGGGATCATGAGATTTTAGCCAAATTCCTTCGTTTAGGCCGTCGAATAGTTAATTTTCGTATTAATTATGTCAGGTTGAAGAAGTGTTGGACAGAAAATTTAGAAAGAAAAATCACACCTGGGGCAATTTCGTCATTTGTCGAGACAGTGTCAGAATGGGACGAAATTCTGCAGGTTGATTGGAAACGGCACCAGAAAATGGTCTCGGGGAACAGACCGTGGATAACGGGATTTTAGCCAACTTCCTTCGTTTAGGCCTTCGAATAATTAATTTTCGTATTAATTATGTCAGGTTGAAAAAGTGTTGGACAGAAAATTAACAAAGAAAAACCACACTAGGGACAATTTCGTCATTTGTCGCGACGGTGTCGGAATGAGCCGAAATTCTGCAGGTTGATTGGAAACGGCCCCAGAAAATAAACTTGGGGCACTGACCCTGGATCACGGGATTTTAGCCAAATTCCATCTCTTAGGCCCCCGAATAATTAATTTCCGTATTAATTATGTCAGGTTGAAGAAGTGTTGGACAGAAAATTAATGACGCAAAACCACACTATGGACAATTTCGTCATTTCTCGCAACGGTGTCGGAATGAGCTGAAAGTTTGCCGGTTGATTGGAAATGGCCCCAGAAATTGGAGTGGGTGTATAGACCCGGGATCATGGGATTTTAGCCAAATCCCTTCGTTTAGGCCTCCGAAAAATTAATTTCCATATTAATTATGTCAAGTTGAAGAAGTGTTGGACAGAAAATTAACGAAGAAAAACCGCACCAAGGACAATTTCGTCATTTGTCGCGACGGTGTTGAAATGGGCCAAAATTCTGCAGGTTGATTGGAAACGGCCCCAGAAAATGGACTCGGGGCACTGACCATGGATCACGGGATTTTAGCCAAATTCCTTCGTTTAGGCCTCCGAATAATTAATTTTTCGTATTAATTATGTGAGGCTGAAGAAGTGTTGGACAGAAAATTAACAAAGAAAAACCGCACCAGGGGCAATTTTGTCATTTGTCTTGACGGTGTCGAAATGGGCCGACATTTGGCCGGTTGATTGGGAACAGCCCCAGAAATTGGAGTCGGGGCACAGACCCGAGATCACGAAAATTTAGCCAAATTCCTTCGGAGCCTCCAAATAATTTGAAGATGTGTTGGACAGAAAATTAACAAAGAAAAACCACACCGTGGACAATTCCGTCATTTGTTGCGACGGTGTCGGAATGGGCCGAAATTTGGCAGGTTGATTGGTAACGACCCCAGAAATTGGAGTGGGTGTACAGACTCGGGATCACGGGATTTTAGCCAAATCCCTTCATTTAGGCCTCCGAAAAATTAATTTTTGTATTAATTATGTCAGGCCGAAGAAGTGTTGGACAGAAAATTAACAAAGAAAAACCATACCGGGGGCAATTTTGTCATTTGTTGCGATGGTGTGAAAATGGGCCGAAATTTAGCAGGTTGATTGGAAACGGCCCGAGAAATTGGACTCAGGGCACAGTCCCGGGATCACGGGATTTTAGCAAAATTCCTTCGTTTAGACCTCCGAATAATTAATTTTCGAATTAATTATGTCAGGTTGAAGATGTGTTGGACAGAAAATTAACAACGCAAAACCGCACCAGGGGCAATTTAGTCATTTGTCACGACGGTGTCGGAATGGGCCGAAATTTGGGAGGTTGATTGGAAACGGCCCCAGAAGATTTTAGCAAAATTCCTTCGTTTAGACCTCCGAATAATTAATTTTCGAATTAATTATGTCAGGTTGAAGATGTGTTGGACAGAAAATTAACAACGCAAAACCGCACCAGGGGCAATTTAGTCATTTGTCACGACGGTGTCGGAATGGGCCGAAATTTGGGAGGTTGATTGGAAACGGCCCCAGAAATTGGACTTCGGGTACAAACTCAGGATCACGGCATTTTAGCCAAATTCCTTCATTTAGGCCTCCGAATAATTAATTTTCGTATTAATTATGTCAGGTTGAAGAAGTGTTGGACAGAAAATTAACAAAGAGAAACCACACCGTGGACAATTTCGTCATTTGTCGCGACGGTGTCGAAATGGCCCGAAATTTGGCAGGTTGATTGGAAACGATGACAGAAATTGGACTCGGGGCACAGACCTGGGATCACGAGATTTTAGCCAAATTCCATCGTTTAGGCCTCCGAATAATTAATTTTCGTATTAATTATGTCAGGCTAAAGATGTGTTGGATAGAAAATTAAAAACGCAAAACCGCACCAGGGGCAATTTCGTCATTTGTCGCGACGGTGTCGAAATGAGCCGAAATTTGGCAGGTTGATTGGAAACGGCCAGAGAAATTGGACTCCAACACAGTCCCGGGATCACGGGATTTTAGCAAAATTCCTTCGTTTAGGCCTCCGAATAATTAATTTCGGCATTAATTATGTCAGGTTGAAGAAGTGTTGGACATAAAATTAAAAAGGAAAAACTGCACCAGGGGCAATTTCATCATTTGTCACGACGGTGTCTGAATGGGCCGAAATTAGGCAAGTTGATAGGAAACGACTCCAGAAATTGGAGTCGGGGTACAGACCTGGGATCATAGGATTTTAGCCAAATTTCTTCGTTTAGACCTCTGAACAATTAATTTCCTTATTAATTTTGTCAGGTTGAAGAAGTGTTGGACAGAAAATTAACAATGCAAAATCGGACCAGGGGCAATTTCATCATTTGTCGCGACGGTGTTGGAATGGGCCGAAATTATGCAGGTTGATTGGAAATGGCCCGAGAAATTGGAGTCGGGGCATAGACCCGAGATCATGGGATTTTAGCCAAATTCCTACGTTTAGGCCTCTGAATAATTAATCTCCGTATTAATTATGTCAGGTTGAAGAATTGTTGGGCAAAAAATTAACAAAGAAAAACCGCACCAGGGGCCATTTCGTCATTTGTCGCGACGGTGTTGGAATGGGCCGAAATTTGGCAGTTTGATCGAAAACGGCCCCAGAAATTGGAGTCGGAGCACAGACCAGGGATAATAGGATTTTAGCCAAATTCCTTCATTTAGGCCTTCAAGTAATTAATTTTCACATTAATTATGTCAGGTTGAAAATGTGTTGGACAGAAAATTGACAACGCAAAACCGCACTAGGGGCAATTTCATCATTGTCGCGACAGTGTTGGAATGGGCCGAAATTTGGCAGGTTGATTGGAAACGGCCCCAGAAATTGTAGTCGAGGCACAGACCCCGGATCAGAGGGTTTTAGCCAAATTCCTTCGTTTAGGCCTCCGAATAATTAATTTTCATATTAATTATGCCAATTTGAAGAGTTGTTGGACAGAAAATTAACAAAGAAAAATCGCAACAGGGACAATTTCGTCATTTGTTGCGACGGTGTCGGAATGGGCTGAAATTCCGCAGGTTGATTGGAAACGGCCCCAGAAAATGGACTCGGGGCAAAGACCGTGGATCACGGGATTTTAGCCAAATTCCTTCGTTTAGGCCTCCGAATAATTAATTTTCGTATTAATTATGTCAGGTTGAAGAAGTGTCGGACAGAAAATTGACAAAGAAAAATCGCACCACGGGCAATTTCGTCATTTGTCGCGACGGTGTCAGAATAGGCCGAAATTTGGCAGGTTTATTCGAAATTGCCCGAGAAATTGGACTCGGGGCACAGACCTGGGATTAGGGGATTTTAGCCAAATTCCTTCGGTTAGGCCTCCGAATAATTAATTTTCGTATTAATTATGTCATGTTGAAGATGTGTTGGAAAGAAATTAACAACGCAAAATCGCACCAGGGGTAATTTTTTCATTTGTTGCGACGGTGTTGGAATGCTCCGTAATTTGGAAGGTTGGTTAGAAACGGCACCAGAAATTAGACTCGGGGCACAGACCCTGGATCATTGGATTTTAGCCAAATTCCTTCGTTTAGGCCTCCAAATAATTAATTTCAATATTAATTATGTTAGGTTGAAGAAGTGTTTGACAAAAAATTTACAAAGAAAAACAGCACCAAGGGCAATTTCGTTATTTGTCGTGACGGTGTCGGAATTGTCCGAAATTTGGCAGGTTGATTGGAAACGGTCCCAGAAATTGGAGTCGGGGAACAGACCCGGGATCACAAAAATTTTAGCCAAATTCCTTCGTTTAGGCCACCGAATAATTAATTTCCATATTAATTATGTCAGGTTGAAGAAGTGTTGGACTGAAAATTAACAAAGAAAAACCGTACCAGGGGCAATTTCGTCATTTGTCGCGACGGTGTCGGAATGGGCTGAAATTTGGCTGGTTGATTGGTAATGGCCCCAGAAATTGGACTCGAGGTACAGACCCGGGATCACGGGATTTTAGCCAAATTCCATCTCTTAGGCCCCCGAATAAATTATTTCCATATTAATTATGTCAGGTTGAAGAAGTGTTGGACGGAAAATTAACGATGTAAAACCGCAGCAGGGGCAATTTCGTCATTTGTCGCGATGGTGTCGGAATGGGCCATAATTTGGTAGGCTGATTGGAAACGACCGAGAAATTGGACTCGGGGCACAGACTCGGGATCACGGGATTTTAGCAAAATTCCTTCATTTAGGCCTCCGAATAATTAATTTCCGTTTTAATTATGTAAGGTTGAAGATGTGTTGGACAGAAAATTAACAATGCAAAATCGCACCAGGGGCAATTTTTTCATTTGTCGTGACGGGGCCAAAATGGGCCGAAATTTGGCAGGTTGATTGGAAACGGACCCAGAAATTGGGCTTGAGGCACAGACCCAGGATCACAGGATTTTAGCCAAATTCCTTCTGTTAGGCCTCCATATAATTAATTTTCATATTAATTATGTTAGGTTGAAGATGTGTTGGGTAGAAAATTAACAAAGAAAAACTGCACCAAGGGCAATTTCGTCATTTGTCGCGACGGAGTCGGAATGGGCCGAAATTTGGTAGGTTGATTGGAAACGGCCCCAGAAATTGGACTCGGGGCACAGACCCGGGATCACGGGATTTTTGCCAAATTTCTTCTATTACGCCTCAGAATAATTAATTTTCGTATTAATTATGTCAAGTTTAAGATGTGTTGGACAGAAAATTAACAAAGAAAAATCGCACCAGGGGCAATTTCATCATTTGTCGCGACGATGTCGGAATGGGCGGAACTTACGCAGGTTGATTGGAAACGACCCGAGAAATTGGCGTCCGGACATAGACCCGAGATCACGGGATTTTAGCCAAATTCCTTCGTTTAGGCTTCCGAATAATTAATTTCCATATTAATTATGTCAGGTTGAAGAATTGCTGGATAGAAAATTAACAAAGAAAAACCTCACCAGGGGTACTTTCGTCATTTGTCGCGATGGGGGTCGGAATGGGTCGAAATTTGGTAGGTTGATTGGTAACGGCCCCAGAAATTGGACTCGGGGCACAGACCCAGGTTCACAGGATTTTAGCCAAATTCTATCTCTTAGGCCCCCAAATAACTAATTTTCGTATTAATTATGTCAAGTTGAAGAAGTGTTGGATAGAAAATTAATGACACAAAACCGCACCAGGGGCAGTTTCTTCATTTGTCGTGACGGTGTCGGAATGGGCCGAAATTTGGCAGGTTGATTGGAAATGGCCCCAGAAATTGGAGTCGTGGCATAGACTAGGGATAACAGTATTTTAGCAAAATTCCTTCGTTTAGGCCTCCAAATAATCAATTTCCGTATTAATTATGTCAGGTCGAAGATGTGCTGGACAGAAAATTGACAAAGCAAAACCACACTAGGGGCAACTTCGTCATTGTCGCGACAGTGTTGAAATGTGCAGAAATTTAGCAGGTTGATTGGAAACGGCCCCAGAAATCGGAGTCGGGGCACAGACCCGGGATCACGGGATTTTAGCCAAATTCCTTCGTTTAGGTCTCCGAATGATTAATTTCCGTATTAATTATGTCTAGTTGAAGAAGTGTTGGACATAAAATTAAAAAAGAAAAATCGCACCCGGGGCAATTTTGTCATTTGTCGCGATGGTGTCGAAATGGGCCGAAATTTGGCAGGTTGATTGGAAACGGCTCGAGAAATTGGACTCGGGGCATAGATCCGGGATCTTGGGATTCTAGCCAAATTCCTTCATTTAGGCCTCCAAATAATTAATTTCCGTATTAATTATGTAAGGTTGAAGATGTGTTGGACAGAAAATTCACAACGCAAAACCGCACCTGGGGCAATTTTTTCATGTGTCGTGACGGTGTCAAAATCGGTCGAAATTTAGCAGGTTGATTGGAAGCGGCCCCTGAAATTGGACTCGGGGCATAGACCCGAGATATCGGGATTTTAGCCAAATTCCTTTGTTTAGGTCTCCGAATAATTAATTTCCGTATTAATTATGTCAGGCTGAAGAAGTGCTGGACAGAAAATTAAAAAAGAGAAACCGCACCAGTGGCAATTTTGTCATTTGTGGCGACGTTGCCGGAGTGGACCGAAATTTGACATGTTGATTGGAAACGGCCCCAGAAATTGGAGTCAGAGCACAGAACCGGGATCATGGGATTTTAGCCAAATTCCTTCGTTTAGGCCTCCGAATAATTAATTTTCGTATTAATTATGTAAGATTGAAGAAGTGTTGGACATAAAATTAAAAAAGAAAAATCGCATCAGGGGCGATTTCGTCATTTGTCGCGACAGTGTTGGAATGGGCCAAAATTTAGCAGGTTTATTGGAAACGGCCCGAGAAATTGGACTCGAGGCATAGACCCGAAATCATGGGATTTTAGCCAAATTTCTTCGTTTAGGCCTCCGAATAATTAATTTTCGTATTAATTATGTCAGGTTGAAGAATTGTTGGACAGAAAATTAACAAAGAAAAACCTCACCAGGGGTAATTTTGTCATTTGTCGCTACGGTGTCGGAATGGGCCGAAATTTGGTAGGTTGGTTGGTAGCGGCCCCAGAAATTGGACTCGGGGCACAGACCCGGGATCATGGGATTTTAGCCAAATTCCATCTCTTAGGCCCCCAAATAATAATTTTCGTATTAATTATGTCAGGTTGAAGAAGTGTTGGACAAAAAATTAATGACACAAAATCGCACCAGGGGCAATTTCGTCATTTGTCGTGACGGGGTCGGAATGGGCCGAAATTTGGCAGGTTGATTGGAAACGGCCCCAGAAATTGGAGTCGTGACATAGACTAGGGATAACAGGATTTTAGCCAAATTCCTTCGTTTAGGCCTCCAAATAATTAATTTCCGTATTAATTATGCCAGGTTGAAGATGTGTTGGACAGAAAATTGACAACGCAAAATCGCACTAGGGGCAATTTCGTCATTGTCGTGACAGTGTCGAAATGGGCCGAAATTTGGCAGGTTGATTGGAAACGGCCCCAGAAATCGGAGTCGGGGCACAAACCCGGGATCACTGGATTTTAGCAAAATTCCTTCGTTTAGGCCTCTGAATGATTAATTTCCGTATTAATTATGTCAGGTTGAAGAAGTGTTGGACATAAAATTAAAAAGGAAAAACCGCACCCGGGGTAATTTCGTCATTTATCGCGACGGTGTCGAAATGGACCGAAATTTGGCAGGTTGATTGGAAATGGCCCGTGAAATTGGACTCGGGGCATAGATCCGGGATCATGGGATTTTAGCCAAATTCCTTCGTTTAGGCCTCGAAATAATTAATTTTCGTACTAATTACGTCAGGTTGAAGATGTGTTGGATAGAAAATTCACAACGCAAAATCACACCTAGGGCAATTTTTTCATGTGTCGCAATGGTGTTGGAATGGGCCGAAATTTGGAAGGTTGATTGGAAACGGCCCCGAAAATTGAAATCGGGGCACAGACCCGGGATCACGAGATTTTGGCCAAATTCCTTTGTTTAGGTCTTCGAATAATTAGTTTCCGTATTAATTATGTCAGGCTGAAGAAGTGTTGGACAGAAAATTAAAAAAGAGAAACCGCACCAGTGGCAATTTTGTTATTTGTCCCGATGGTGCCGGAATGGACCGAAATTTGGCGGGTTGATGGAAAAGGCCCCAGAAATTGTAGTCGGAGCACAGACCCGGGATCATGGGATTTTAGCCAAATTCCTTCGTTTAGGCCTCCGAATAATTAATTTTCGTATTAATTATGTGAGGTTGAAGAAGTGTTTGACAGAAAATTAAAAAAGAAAAACCGCACCAGGGGTGATTTCATCATTTGTCGCGACAGTGTCGAAATGGGCCGAAATTTAGCAGGTTTAATGGAAACGGCCCGAGAAATTGGACTCGAGGCACAGACCCGGGATCACGGGATTTTAGCCAAATTCCTTCGTTTAGGCCTCCGAATAATTAATTTCTGTATTAATTATGTCAGGTTGAAGATGTGTTGGAAAGAAAATTAACAACGCAAAACCGCACCAGGGGTAATTTTTTCATTTGTCGTGACGGTGTCAGGATACGCCGAAATTTGGCAGTTGGTTATAAACGGCCCCAGAAATTGGACTCGGGTTACAGACCCGGGATTACGAGATTTTAGCCAAATTCCTTCGTCTAGGCCTCCGAATAATTAATTTTCGTATTATTTATGTCAGGCTGAAGAAGTGTTGGACAGAAAATTAACAAAGAAAAATGCATCAAGGGCGATTTTGTCATTTGTCGCGACGGTGTCGGAATGATCGAAATTTGGCAGGTTGATTGAAAACAGCCCCAGAAATTGGAATCGGGGCACAGACCCAGGATCACGGGATTTTAGCCAAATTCCTTCGTTTAGGCCTCTGAATAATTAATTTTCATATTAATTATGTTAGGTTGAAGAAGTGTTGGATAGAAAATTAACAACGCAAAACCGTACAGGGGCAATTTTTTCATTTGTCGCGATGGTGTCGGAATGGGCCAAAATTTGGCAGTTGATTGGAGACGGCCCCAGAAATTGGACTCGAGGCACAGACCCAAGATCACGGGGTTTAAGCCAAATTCCTTCCTTTAGGCCTCCGAATAATTAATTTCCGTATGAATTATTTCAGGTTGAAGAAGTGTTGGACAGAAAATTAACAACGCAAAACCACGTGGGGGGGGCAATTTCATCATTTGTTCCGACAGTGACGGAATGCGACGAAATTTGGCAGGTTGATTGGAAACGACCCCAGAAATTAGACTCGGAGCACAAACCCGGGATCACGGGATTTTAGCCAAATTCCTTCATTTAGGCCTCCGAATAATTAATTTTCGTACTAATTATGTCAGGTTGAAGATGTGTTTGAGTGAAAATTAACAATGCAAAACCGCGCCAGGGGCAATTATGTCATTTGTTGCGATGGTGATGGAATGGGACGAAATTTGGCAGGTTGATTGGAAACGGCCCCAGAAATTGGACTCGGGGCACAGACCCAGGATCACGGGATTTTTGCCAAATTCCTTCGTTTAGGCTACCGAATAATTAATTTCCGTGTTAATTATGTCAGGTTGAAGAAGTGTTGGATAGAAAATTAACAAAGAAAAACCGCACCAGGGGCAATTTCGTCATTTTTCGCGGCAATGTCGTAACGGGCCGAAATTTGGCAGGTTGATTGGAAATGGCCAGAGAAATTGGACTCGGGGCACGGACCTGGGATCACAGGATTTTAGCCAATTTCCTTCATTTAGGCCTCAGAATAATTAATTTCCACATTAATTATGTCAGGTTGAAGATGTGTTGGACAGAAAATTAACAAAGAAAAACCGCATCGTGGACAATTTCATTTTTTGTCGTGACGGTGTCAGAATGGGCCAAAATTTGGTAGGATGATTGGAAACGGCCCCAGAAATTGGAGTCGGGGAGCAGACCCGGGATCACGGAATTTTAGCCAAATTCCTTCGTTTAGGCCACCGAATAATTAATTTTCATATTAATTATATCAAGTTGAAGAAGTGTTAGACAGAAAATTAACAAAGAAAAATCGCACCTGGGGCAATTTCATCATTTGTCGTGGCGGTGTCGTAGTGGGCCAAAATTTGCCAGGTTGATTGGAAACGGCCAGAGAAATTGGACTCGGGGCATAGACCCGAAATCACAGGACTTTAGCCAAATTCCTTTGTTTAGGCCTCCAAATAATTAATTTCCATATTAATTATGTCAGGTTGAAGATGTGTTGGATAGAAAATTGACAACGCATAACCGTACCTGGGGTAATTTTTTCATGTGTCGCGAGGTGTCGGAAAGGGCCAAAATTTGGCAGGTTGATTGGAAACGGCCCCGGAAATTGGACTCGTGGCATAGACCCGGGATCACGGGATTTTAGCCAAATTCCTTTGTTTAGGTCTCTGAATAATTAATTTCCGTATTAATTATGTCAGGCTGAAGAAGTGTTGGACAGAAAATTATAAAAGAGAAACCGCACCAGTGGCAATTTTGTTAAATGTCACGACGGTGCCGGAATGGACCAAAATTTGGCAGGTTGATTGGATACGGCCCTAGAAATTGGACTCGGGGCATAGACCCGGGATCATGGAATTTTAGCCAAATTCCTTCATTTAGGCCTCCGAATAATTAATTTTTGTATTAATTATGTCAGGTTGACGATGTGTTGGACAGAAAATTAACAAAGCAAAACCGCACCAGGGGTAATTTTGTCATTTGTCACGACGGTGTCGAAAATGTTTGAAAGTTGGCTGGTTGAATGGAAACGGCCCCAAAAATTGGAGTTGGGGCACAGACCCGGGATACCGGGATTTTAGCCAAATTTCGTCGTTTAGGCCTCCGATTAATTAATTTCCGTGTTAATTATGTCGGGTTGAAGAAGTGTTGGACAGAAAATTAATAAAGAAAAACTGCACTAGGGGTAATTTCGTCATTTGTCGCAACGGTGTCGGAATGGGCCGAAATTGGGCAGGTTGACTGGAAACATCCCGAGAAATTGGAGTCGAGGCACAGACCCGGGATCACCGGATTTAGCCAAATTCCTTCGTTTAGGCCTCCGAATAATTAATTTCCATATTAATTATATCAGGTTGAAGATGTGTTGGATAGAAAATTAACAAAGAAAAACCGCACCAGGGACAATTTAGTCATTTGTCGCAATGGTGCCGGAATGGGCCAAAATTTGGCAGGTTGATTGGAAACGGCCCCAGAAATCAGACTCGGGACACAGACCCAGGTACACGGGATTTTAGCCAAATTCCTTCGTTTAAGCCTCCGAATAATTAATTTCCGTATTAATTATGTCAGGTTGAAGATGTGTTGGATAGAAAATTAACAAAGAAAAACCGCACCAGGGACAATTTTGTCATTTGTCGCGACGGTGTCGGAATGGGCCAAAATTTGGCAAGATGATTGGAAACGGCCCTAGAAATTGGAGTAGGGGCACAGGCCCGGGATCACGGGATTTTAGCCAAATTCCTTCGTTTAGGCCTCCGAATAATTAATTTCCATATTAATTATGTCAGGTTAAGATGTGTTGGACTAAAAATAAACAAAGAAAAATCGCACCTGGTGCAATTTCGTCATTTGTCGCAACGGTGTCGGAATGGGCCAAAATTTGACAGGTTGATTGGAAACGGCCCCAGAAATCGGACTCGGGGCACAGACCCAGGATCACGGGATTCTAGCCAAATTCCTTCGTTTAAGCCTCCGAATAATTAATTTCCGTATTAATTATGTCTAGTTGAAGATGTGTTGGACAGAAAATTAACAAAGAAAACCCGCACCGGGGACAATTTCGTCATTTGTCGCGACGGTGTCGGAATGGGCCGAAATTTGGTAGGGTGACTGGAAACGGCCCCCGAAATTGGAGTTGGGGCACAGACTCGGGATCACGGGATTTTAGCCAGATTCCTTCGTTTAGGCCTCCAAATAATTAATTTTCGTACTAATTTTGTCACGTTGAAGATGTGTTGGACAGAAAATTAACAACGCAAAACCGCACCAGGGGCAATTTCATCATTTGTCACGACGGTGTCGAAATGGGCCGAAATTTGGCAGGTTGATTGGAAACGACCCTAGAAATTGGAGTCGAGGCACAGACCCGGGATCACGGGATTTTAGCCAAATTTCTTCTATTAGGCCTCCGAATAATTAATTTCTGTGTTAATTATATCAGGTTGAAGAAGTGTTGGACAAAAAATTGAGAAAGAAAAACCGCACCCGGGACAATTTCGTCATTTGTCGTGACGATGTCGGAATGGGCCGAAATTTGCTAGGTTGATTGAAAACGGCCCAAGAAATTGGACTCGGGGCACATACCCGGGATCATGGGATTTTTGCCAAATTCCTTCGTTCAAGCCTCCGAATAATTAATTTTCGTATTAATTATGTCAAGTTGAAGATGTGTTGGATAGAAATTTTGTCGTTTGTCGCGACGGTGTCCGAATGGGCCGAAATTTGGCAGATTGGTTGGAAACGGCCTTAGAAATTGGACGCGGGCACGGGATTTTTGCCAAATTACTTCTTTAGGCCTCCGAATAATTTCCCTAATAATTATGTCAGGTTGAAGAAGTGTTGGATAGAAAATTAACAAAGAAAAACTGCACCTGGGGCAGTTTCGTCATTTGTCGTGACAGTGTCGAAATGGGCTGAAATTTGGCTGGTTGATTGGAAGTGGTCGAGAAATTGTAGTCGGGGCACATACCTGGGATCACGGGATTTTAGCCAAATTCCTTCGTCTAGGCCTCCGAATAAATAATTTTCGTATTAATTATGTCAGGCTGAAGATGTGTTGGATAGAAAATTAAAAACATAAAACCGCACCAAGAGTAATTTTTTCATTTGTCGCGACGGTGTTGGAATGGGCCGAATTTGGCAGGATGATTGGAAGCGACCATAGAGATTGGGGTCGGGGCACATATCTGGGATCACTGGATTTTAGCCAAATTCCTTCGTTTAGGCCTTTGAATAATGAATTTTCATACTAATTATGTCAGGTTGAAGAAGCATTGGATAGAAAATTAACAACGCAAAATAGTACCAGGGGTAATTTCGTCATTTGTCACGACGGTGTCGGAACGGGCCAAAATTTAGCAGGTTGATTGAATACAGCCCCGAAAATTGGACTTGGGGCACATACCAGGGATCATGGGATTTTTGCCATATTCCTTCGTTTAGCCCTCCAAATAATTAATTTGCGTATTAATATGTCAGGTTGAAGATGTGCTGGATAGAAAATTAGCAACGCAAATCGCACCAGGGGCAATTTCGTCATTTGTCGCAACGGTGTCGAAATGGGCCAAAATTTAGCAGGTTGATTGAAAACGGCTCTAGAAATTGGACTCCGGGCACATACCCGGGATCACGGGATTTTTACCATATTCCTTCATTTAGGCCTCCGAATAATTAATTTTCGTATTTATTATGTCAGGTTGAAGATGTGCTGGATAGAAAATTAACAAAGACAAACCGCACTAGGGGAAATCTCGTCATTTGTCGCGCTGGTGTCAAAATGGGTCAAAATTTAGCCGGTTGATTGGAAACGGAACCCAGGATCATGGGATTTTAACCAAATTCCTTCGTTTAGGCCTCTAAATAATTAATCTCCGTATTAATTATGTCAGGTTGAAGAAGTGCTGGACAGAAAATTAACAAAGAAAAACTGCACCAGGGCCAATTTCGTCATTTATCGCGACGGTGTCGGAATGGGTCGAAATTTGGCATGTTGATTGGAAACGGCTTCAGAAATTGGACTCGGGGCACAGACCCGGGATCATCGGATTTTAGTCAAATTCCTTCATTTAGGCCTCCGAATAATTAATTTTCGTATTAATTACGTCAGGCTGAAGATGTGTTGGACGGAAAATTAAAAACATAGAACCGTACCAAGGGTAATTTTGTCATTTGTCGCGACGCTGTTGGAATGGGCCGAATTTGGCAGGTTGATTGGAAATGGCCATAGAAATTAGAGTCAGGGCATAGATCTGGGATCACGGGATTTTAGCTTAATTCCTTCGTTTAAGCCTCCGAATAATTAATTTTCGTACTAATTATGTTTGGTTGAAGAAGTGTTGGATAAAAAATTAACAACGCAAAACCGCACCAGGGCAATTTCGTCATTTGTCACGACGGTGTCGGAATGGGCCGAAATTTGGCAGGTTGATTGGAAACGGCCCCAAAAATTGGACTCGGGGCACATACTCGGGATCACGGGATTTTAGCCAAATTCCTTCATTTAGGCCTCCGAATAATTAATTTCCATATTAATTATGTCAGGTTGAAGATGTGTTGGACAGAAAATTAATAACGCAAAACCGCACTAGGCGCAATTTTATCATTTGTCGCGATGGTGTCCGAATGGGCTGAAATTTGGCAGGTTGATTGGAAACGACCCCAGAAATTGGACTGGGGGTACAGACCCAAGATCACGGGATTTTAGCCAAATTCCTTAGTTTAGGCCTCTAAATAATTAATTTTCGTATTAATTATGTTAGGTTGAAGATGCATTGGACAAAAAATTAACAACGCAAAATGGAACCAGGGGCAATTTCATCATTTGTCACGACGGTGTCGGAATGGGCCAAAATTTGGTAGGTTGAAGATGTGTTGGATAGAAAATTAACAACGCAAAATCGCACCAGGGGAAATTTTGTCATTTGTCGCGACGGTGTCAGAATGGGCCGAAATTTGGCAGGTTGATTGGAAACGGCCCCAGAAATTGGACTCGGGGTACAGACCCGGGATCATGGGATTTTAGCCAAATTACTTCTTTAGGCCTCCGAATAATTTCCCTAATAATTATGTCAGGTTGAAGAAGTGTTGGATAGAAAATTTACAAAGAAAAACTGCACCCAGGGTAGTTTCGTCAGTCGTCGCGACGGTGTCGGAATGGGCTGAAATTTGGCTAGTTGATTGGAAGCGGTCGGAGAAATTGGAGTCGGGGCACATACCTGGGATCATGGGATTTTAGCCAAATTCCTTCGTCTAGGCCTCCGAATAAATAATTTTCGTATTACTTATGTCAGGCTGAAGATGTGTTGGATAGAAAATTAAAAACATAAAACCTCACCAAGAGCAATTTTGTCATTTGTCGCGACGGTGTTGGAATGGGCCGAATTTGGCAGGTTGATTGGAAGCGGCCATAGAAATTAGGGTCGGGACACAGATCCGGAATCACGTGATTTTAGCCAAATTTCTTTGTCTAGGCCTCCGAATAATGAATTTTCGTACTAATTATGTCAGGTTGAAGAAGTGTTGGAGAGAAAATTAACAACGCAAAACCGCACTAGGGGCAATTTCGTCATTTGTCGCGACGGTGTCGGAATGGCCCAAAATTTAGCAGGTTGATTGAAAACGGCCTCGAAAATTGGACTCGGGGCACATACCCGGGATCACGGGATTTTTGCCAAATTCCTTCATTCAGGCCTCCGAATAATTAATTTACGTATTAATTATGTCAGGTTGAAGATGTGTTGGATAGAAAATTAACAACGCAAAACCGCACCAGGCACAATTTTGTCATTTGTCGAGATGGTATCCGAATGGGCTGAAATTTAGCAGGTTGATTGGAAACAACCCCAGAAATTGGACTCGGGGTACAGACCCAAGATCACGGGATTTTAGCCAAATTCCTTAGTTTAGGCCTCTGAATAATTAATTTTTGTATTAATTATGTCAGGTTAAAGATGCATTGGACAGAAAATTAACAACACAAAATGGAACCAGGAGCAATTTCGTCATTTGTCGCGACGGTGTTGGAGTGGGCCAAAATTTGGTAGGTTGAAGATGTGTTGGATAGAAAATTAACAACGTAAAACCGCACCAGGGAAAATTTTGTCATTTGTCGCGACAGTGTCAGAATGGGCCGAAATTTGGCAGATTGGTTGGAAACGACCCCATAAATTGGACGCAAGGTAAAGATCCGGGATCACAGGATTTTAGCCAAATTACTTCTTTAGGCCTCCGAATAATTGCCCTAATAATTATGTCAGGTTGAAGATGTGCTGGACTGAAAATTATCAATGCAAAACCACACCAGGGGCAGTTTCGTCATTTGTCGCGACGGTGTCGGAATGGGCTAAAATTTGGCAGGTTGATTTGAAAAGGCCCCAGAAATTGGCTTGGGGCACAACCTGGGATCACGGGATTTTAGCCAAATTCCTTTGTTTAGGCCTCTGAATAATTAATTTCCGTATTAATTTTGTCAGGTTGAAGAGGTGTTGGACAGAAAATCAACAAAGACAAACCGCACCAGGAGAAAATTCGTCATTTGTCGCGACAATGTTGGAATGGGTAGAAATTTGGCAGGTTGATTGGAAACGACCCCAGAAATTGGACTCGGGGTACAGACCCAAGATCACGGGATTTTAGCCAAATTCCTTAGTTTAGGCCTTGGAATAATTAATTTACGTATTAATTATGTCAGGTTGAAGATGCATTGGACAGAAAATTAACAACGCAAAACGGAACCAGGGGTAATTTCGTCATTTGTCGCGACAGTGTCGGAATGGGCCGAAATTTGGTAGGTTGAAGACGTGTTGGATAGAAAATTAGCAACGCAAAATCGCACCAGGGAAAATTTTGTCATTTGTCGCGACAGTGTCAGAATGGGCCGAAATTTGGCAGATTGGTTGGAAACGGCCCCAGAAATTGGACGCAAGGTAAAGATCCGGGATCACAGGATTTTAGCCAAATTACTTCTTTAGGCCTCCGAATAATTGCCCTAATAATTATGTCAGGTTGAAGATGTGTTGGACTGAAAATTATCAATGCAAAACCACCAGGGGCAATTTCGTCATTTGTCGCGACGGTGTCGGAATGGGCTGAAATTTGGCAGGTTGATTTGAAAAGGCCCCATAAATTGGCTTGGGGCATAGACCCGGGATCACGGGATTTTAGCCAAATTCCTTCGTTTAGGCCTCTGAATAATTAATTTCCGTATTAATTTTGTCAGGTTGAAGAGGTGTTGGACAGAAAATCAATAAAGACAAACCGCACCAGGAGAAAATTCGTCATTTGTTGCGACAATGTCGGAATGGGTAGAAATTTGGCAGGTTGATTGGAAACGACCCCAGAAATTGGACTGGGGGTACAGACCTAAGATCACGGGATTTTAGCCAAATTCTTTAGTTTAGGCCTTGGAATAATTAATTTACGTATTAATTATGTCAGGTTGAAGATGCATTGGACAGAAAATTAACAACGCAAAACGGAACCAGGGGTAATTTCGTCATTTGTCGCGACAGTGTCGGAATGGGCCGAAATTTGGTAGGTTGAAGATGTGTTGGATAGAAAATTAGCAACGCAAAATCGCACCAAGGGAAATTTTGTCATTTGTCGCGACGGTGTCAGAATGGGCCGAAATTTGGCAGATTGGTTGGAAACAGCCCCAGAAATTGGACGCGGGGTAAAGACCCGGGATCATGGGATTTTAGCCAAATTACTTCTTTAGGCCTCCGAATAATTACCCTAATAATTATATCAGGTTGAAGATGTGTCGGATCGAAAATTATCAATGCAAAATCGCACCAGGGGCAATTTCGTCATTTGTCGCGACGGTGTCGGAATGGGCCGAAATTTGGCAGGTTGATTGGAAACGGCCCCAGAAATTGGACTCGGGGCACATACTCGGGATCACGGGATTTTAGCCAAATTCCATCGTTTAGGCCTCCGAATAATTAATTTTCGTATTAATTATGTCAGGTTAAAGATGTGTTGGACAGAAAATTAGCAACGCAAAACCGCACCATGGGTAATTTCGTCATTTGTCGCGATGGTGTCGGAATGGGTCGAAATTTGGCAGGTTGATTGGAAACGGTCCGAGAAATTGGACTCGAGGCACATACCCGGGATCATAGGATTTTTGCCAAATTCCTTCGTTTAGGCCTCTGAATAATTAATTTTTGTATTAATTATGTCAGGTTGAAGATGTGTCGGACAGAAAATTAACAACACAAAATCGCACCTGGGGCAATTTTGCCATTTGTCGCGACGGTGTCAGAATGGGCTGAAATTTGGCAGGTTGATTGGAAACGGCCCCAGAAATTGGACACGGGGTACAGACCCGGGATCACGGGATTTTAGCCAAATTACTTCTTTAGGCCTCCGAATAATTTCCCTAATAATTATGTCAGGTTGAAGAAGTATTGGATAGAAAATTTACAAAGAAAAACTGCACCAGAGGCAGTTTCGTCATTTGTCGCGACGGTGTCGAAATGGGCTGAAATTTGGCTGGTTGATTGGAAACGGCCGGAGAAATGGGAGTCGGGGCACATACCTGGGATCACGGGATTTTAGCCAAATTCCTTCGTCTAGGCCTCCGAATAAATAATTTTCATATTAATTATGTCAGACTCAAGATGTGTTGGATAGAAAATTAAAACTGCACCAAGGGCGATTTTGTCATTTGTCGCGACGGTGTTGGAATGGGCCAAATTTGGCAGGTTGATTGGAAGCGGCCAAAGAAATTGGGGTCGGGGCACAGATCCGGGATCACGGGATTTTAGCCAAATTCCTTCGTTTAGGCCTCTGAATAATGAATTTCCGTACTAATTATGTCAGGTCGAAGAAGTGTTGGATAGAAAATTAACAAGGCAAAACCGCACCAGGGGCAATTTTTTCATTTGTCATGACGGTGTTGGAATGGGCCGAAATTTGGCAGGTTGATTGAAAACGGCCCTAGAAATTGGACTCGGGGCACATATCTAGGATCACGTGATTTTTGACATATTCCTTCATTTAGGCCTTCGAATAATTAATTTTCGTATTAATTATGTCAGGTTGAAGATGTGCTGGATAGAAAATTAACAACGCAAAACCGTACCACGGGCAATTTTGTCATTTGTCGCGACGGTGTCGGAATGTGCCGAAATTTAGTAGGTTGATTGGAAACAGCCCCAGAAATTGGAGGCGGGGCACAGACTCGGGATCACGGGATTTTAGCCAAATTCCTTCGTTTAGGCCTCCGAATAATTAATTTTCGTATTTATTAAATCAGGATGAAGATGTGTTGGACCGAAAATTAACAATGCAAAACCGCACTCGGGGCAATTTCGTCATTTGTCGCGACGGTGTCGGAGTGGGCCAAAATTTGGCAGGTTGACTGGAAACGGCCCCAGAAATTGGACTCGGGGCAAAGACCCAGGATCACGGGATTTTAGCCAAATTCCTTCTTTTAGGCATCCGAATAATTAATTTTCGTATTAATTATGTCAGGTTGAAGAGGTTTTGGACAAAAAATTAACAAAGACAAACCGCACCATGCGAAATTTCGTCATTTGTCATGAGGGTGTCGGAATGGGCAGAAATTTGGCCAGTTGATTGGAAACAGCCCCAGAAATTGGACTCGAGGCACATACTCAGAATCATGAGATTTTAGCTAAATTCCTTCAGTTAGGCCTCCGAATAATTCATTTTCGTATTAATTATGTCAGGTTGAAGATGTGATGGAAAGAAAATTAACAACGTAAAACCGCACCAGGGTTGATTTCGTCATTTGTCGCGACGTTGTCGGAATGGGCCGATATTTGGCAGGTTTATTGGAAATGGCCCGAGAAATTGGAGTCGGGGCACATACTCGGGATAACGGGATTTTTGTCAAATTCCTTCGTTTAGGCCTCCGAATAATTAATTTTCGTATTAATTATGTCAGGTTGAAGATGTGTTGGACAGAAAATTAACAACGCAAAATTGCACCAGGTGCAATTTTGTCATTTGTCGCGAAATTTGGCAGGTTGATTGGAAACGGCCCTAGAATTTGGACTCGGGGTAAAGTCCCGGGATCACAGGATTTTAGCCAAATTCCTTCTTTAGGCCTCTGAATAATTAATTTTCGTAATAATTTTGTCAGATTGAAGAAGTGTTGGATAGAAAATTTACAAAGAAAAACTACACTAGGGGCAGTTTCGTCATTTGTTGCGACGGTGTCGGAATGGGTTGAAATTTGGCTAGTTGATTGGAAATGGCCCGAGAAATTGGAGTCGGGGCACATACTCGGGATCACGGGATTTTAGCCAAATTCCATCGTTTAGGCCTCCGAATAAATAATTTCCGTATTAATTATGTCAGGCTGAAGAAGTTTTGGACAGAAAATTTACAAAGAAAAATTGCACCAGTGGCAATTTTGTCATTTGTCTTGACGGTGTCGGAATGGGCCGAAATTTGGTAGGTTGATTGGAAATAGCCCTAGAAATCAGACACCGAGCACAGACCCGGGAACACGGCATTTTAGCCAAATTCCTTCATTTAGGCCTCCGAATAATTAATTTCCGTAATAATTATGTCAGGTTGAAGAAGTGTTGGACAGAAAATTTACAAAGAAAAACTGCACCAGTGGCAATTTCGTCATTTGTCGCGACGGTGTCGGAATGGTCCGAAAGTTGGCAGGTTGATTGGAAACGACCCCAGAAATTAGACTTGGGGCACAGACCTGGATTACAGGATTTTAGCCAAATTCCTTCGTTTAGGCCTCCGAATAATTAATTTTCGTATTAATTATGTTAGGCTGAAGATGTGTTGGATAGAAAATTAACAACTCAAAAATGCACCAGGGGCAATTTCGTCATTTGTCGTGACGGTGTCAGAATGGGCCGAAATTGGCAGGTTGATTGGAAACGGCCCCAGAAATTGGATTCGGGGCACAGACACAGGATCATGGGATTTTAGCCAAATTCCATTGTTTAGGCCTCCGAATGGTTAATTTTCATATTAATTATGTCAGGTTGAAGAAGTGTTGGACATAAAATTAAAAAGGAAAAACCGCACCAGGGGCAATTACATCATTTGTCACGACGGTGTCGGAATCGGCTGAAATTATGATGGTTGACTGGAAATGGCCCGAGAAATTGGAGTCGAGGCATAGACCCGAGATCATGGGATTTTAGCCAAATTCCTACGTTTAGGCCTCCGAATAATTAATTTTCGTATTAATTATGTCAGGTTGAAGAATTGTTGGGCAGAAAATTAAGAAAGAAAAATCGCACCAGGGGCAATTTCGTCATTTGTCGCGACGGTGTCGAAATGGGCCGAAATTTGGCAGGTTGATCGAAAACGGCCCCAGAAATTGGAGTCGGGGTAGAGACCAGGGATAACGGGATTTTAGCCAAATTCCTTCGTTTAGACCTCCGAATAATTAATTTCCGCATTAATTATGTCAGGTTGAAGATATGTTGGACATAAAATTGACAACGCAAAACCGCACCAGGGGCAATTTTTTCATTTGTTGTGACGGTGTCGGAATGCTTCGAAATTTGGCAAGTTGGTTAGAAACGACCCCAGAAATTGGACTCGGGGCACAAACCCTGGATCACAGGATTTTAGCCAAATTCTTTCGTTTAGGCCTCCGAATAATTAATTTCCGTATTAATTATGTCAGGTTGAAGAAGTGTTTGACAAAAAATTTACAAAGAAAAACTGCACCAAGGGCAATTTTGTTATTTGTCATGATGGTGTCGGAATGGTCGAAATTTAGCAGTTTGATTGGAAACGGCCCCAGAAATTGGAGTCGGGGAACAGACCCAGGATCACGAAATTTTAGCCAAATTCCTTCGTTTAGGCCACCGAATAATTAATTTTCGTATTAATTATGTCAGGTTGAAGAAGTGTTGGATAGAAAATTAACAAAGAAAAACCGCACCAGGGGCAATTTTATCATTTGTCTCGACCATGTCGAAATGGGCCAACGTTTGGAAGGTTGATTGGGAACGGCCCCAGAAATTGGAGTTAGGGCACAGACCCAGGATCACGGGAATTTAGCCAAATTCCTTCGTAGCCTCCGAATAATTAATTTTCGTATTAATTATGTCAGGTTGAAGATGTGTTGGACAGAAAATTAACAAAGAAAAATCGCACCATGGACAATTTCGCCATTTGTCGCGACGGTGGAAACGGCCCCAGAAATTGGAGTGGGTGTACAGACCCGAGATCACGGGATTTTAACCACATCCCTTCATTTAGGCCTCCGAATAATTAATTTTCGTATTAATTATGTCAGGCTGAAGAAGTGTTGGACAGAAAATTAACAAAGAAAAACCGCACCGGGGGCAATTTTGTCATTTGTCGCGACGGTGTTGAAATGGGCCGAAATTCTGCAGGTTGATTGGAAACGGCCCCAGAAAATGGACTCGGGGCACTGACCCTGGATCACGGGATTTTAGCCAAATTCCATCTCTTAGGCCCCCAAATAATTAATTTCCTTATTAATTATGTCAGGTTGAATAAGTGTTGGACAGAAAATTAATGACGCAAAACTGCACAATGGACAATTTCGTCATTTGTCGCGACGGTGTCGGAATGGGCCGAAATTTGGCAGGTTAATTGGAAATGGCACCAGAAATTGGAGTGAGTGTAAAGACCCGGGACCATGGGATTTTAGCCAAATCCTTTCGTTTAGGCCTTCGAAAAATTAATTTCCGTATTAATTATGTCAGGCTGAAGAAGTGTTGGACAGAAAATTAACAAAGAAAAACCACACCAGGGGCAATTTCGTCATTTGTCGCGACGGTGTCGAATGGACCGGAATTCTGCAGGTTGATTGGAAACGGCCCCAGAAAATGGACTCGGTGCACTGACCCTGGATCACGGGATTTTAGCCAAATTCCTTCGTTTAGGCCTCCGAATAATTAATTTTTGTATTAATTATGTCAGGCTGAAGAAGTGTTCGACAGAAAATTAACAAAGAAAAACTGCACTAGAGGTAATTTTGTCATTTGTCATGACGATGTCGGAATGGGCCGACATTTGGAAGGTTGATTGGGAACGGCCCCAAAAATTGGAGTTGGGGTACAGACCCGGGATCACGAGAATTTAGACAAATTCCTTCGTAGCCTCCGAATAATTAATTTTCGTATTAATTATGTGAGGTTGAAGATGTGTTGGACAGAAAATTAACAAAGAAAAATCGCACCGTGGAAAATTTCGTCATTTGTCGCGACGGTGTCGGAATGGGTAGAAATTTGGCAGGTTGATTGGAAATGGCCCCAGAAATTGGAATGGGTGTACAGAATCGGGATCATGGGATTTTAGCCAAATCCCTTCGTTTAGGCCTCCGAAAAATTAATTTTCGTATTAATTATGTCAGGCTGAAGAAGTGTTGGACAGAAAAATAACAAAGAAAAACTGCACCAGGGCAATTTTGTCATTTATCGCGATGGTGTCGAAATGGAACAAAATTTGGCAGGTTGATTGGAAACGGCTCGAGAAATTGGACTCGGGGTATAGACCCAAGATCACGGGAATTTAGCCAAATTCCTTCGTAGCCTCCGAATAATTAATTTTCGTATTAATTATGTGAGGTTGAAGATGTGTTGGACAGAAAATTGACAACGCAAAACCGCACTAGGAGCAATTTCGTCATTTGTCGCGACGGTGTCGGAATGGGCCGAAATTATGCAGGTTGATTGGAAATGGCCTGAGAAATTGGAGTCGGGGCATAGGCTCGAGATCATGGGATTTTAGCCAAATTCCTGCGTTTAGGCCTCCGTATAATTAATTTCCGTATTAATTATGTCAGGTTGAAGAATTGTTGGGCAGAAAATTAACAAAGAAAAACCGCACCAGGGGCAATTTTGTCATTTGTCGCCACGGTGTCGGAATGAGCCGAAATTTGGCAGGTTGATCGGAAACGGCCCGAAAAATTGGAGTCGGGGCACGGACCAGGGATAACGGGATTTTTACCAAATTCCTTCGTTTAGGCCTCCAAGTAATTAATTTCCGCATTAATTATGTCAGGTTGAAGATGTGTTGGACAGAAAATTGACAACGTAAAACCACACTAGGAGCAATTTCATCATTGTCACGACGGTGTCGGAATGGGCCGAAATTTGGCAGGTTGATTGGAAACGGCCTTAGAAAATGGACTCGGGGCACAGACTGTGGATCACGGGATTTTAGCCAAATTCCTTCGTTTTGGCCTCTGAATAATTAATTTTCGTATTAATTATGTCAGGTTGAAGAAGTGTTGGACAGAAATTTAACAAAGAAAAACCGTACCAGGGGAAATTTCGTCATTTGTCGCGACGGTGTTGGAATGGACCGAAATTTGGCAGGTTGATTCGAAACGGCCCGAGAAATTGGACTTGGGGCACAGACCCGGGATCAGGGGATTTTAGCCAAATTCCTTCAGTTAAGCCTCCGAATAATTAATTTTCGTATTAATTATGTCAGGTTGAAGATGTGTTGGAAAGAAATTAACAACGCAAAACCGCACCAGGGGAAATTTTTCATTTGTCGCGACGGTGTCGGAATGCTCCAAAATTTGGCAGGTTGGTTAGAAAAGGCCCCAGAAATTGGACCCAGGGCACAGACCCTGGATCACAGGATTTTACCCAAATTCCTTCCTTTAGGCCTCCAAAATAATTAATTTCCGTATTAATTATGTCAGGTTGAAGAAGTGTTAGACAAAAAATTTTCAAAGAAAAATAGCACCAAGGGCAATTTCGTTATTTGTCGTGACGGTGTCGGAATTGGCCGAAATTTGGCAGGTTGATTGGAAACGGCCCCAGAAATTGGAGCAGGGGAACAGACCTAGGATCACGGAATTTTAGCCAAATTCCTTCGTTTAGGCCATCGAATAATTAATTTCCGTATTAATTACGTCAGGTTGAAGAAGTGTTGGACAGAAAATTAACAAAGAAAAACCGTACCAGGGGCAATTTCATCATTTGTCGCGACGGCGTCGGAATGTACTGAAATTTGGTAGGCTGATTGGTAACAGCCCCAGAAATTGGACTCGGGGTACAGACTCAGGATCACGGGATTTTGGCCAAATTCCGTCTCTTAGGCCCCCGAAATAATTAATTTCCATATTAATTATGTCAGGTTGAAGAAGTGTTGGACGGAAAATTAACGATGCAAAACCGCACCAGGGGCAATTTCGTCATTTGTCGCGACGGTGTCGGAATGGGCCAAAATTTGGTAGGCTGATTGGAAACGGCCCGAGAAATTGGACTCAGGGCACAGACCCGGGATCACGGGATTTTAGCAAAATTCCTTCGTTTAGGCCTCCGTATAATTAATTTCTGTATTAACTATGTCAGGTTGAAGATGTGTTGGATAGAAAATTAAAAATGCAAAACCGTACGAGGGGCAATTTTTTCATTTTTCCCGACGGGGCCAAAATGGGCCGAAATTTGGCAGGTTGATTGGAAACTGGCCCAGAAATTGGGCTCAAGGTACAGACCCAGGATCACGGGATTTTAGCCAAATTCCATCTGTTTGGCCTCCATATAATTAATTTTCGTATTAATTATGTTAGGTTGAAGATGTGTTGGGCAAAAAATTAACAAAGAAAAACTGCACCAGGGGCAATTTCGTCATTTGTCGCGACGGAGTCGGAATGGGCTGAAATTTGGCAGGTTGATTGGAAACGGCCCCAGAAATTGGACTCGGGGCACAGACCCGGGATCACGTGTTTTTGGGCAAATTTCTTCTATTAGGCCTAAGAATAATTAATTTTCATATTAATTATGTCAGGTTGAAGATGTGTTGGACAGAAAATTAACAAAGAAAAACCACACCAGGGGTAATTTCATCATTTGTCGCGACGGTGTCGAAATGGGCTGAAATTATGCAGGTTGATTGGAAACGACTCGAGAAATTGAAGTCGGGACATAGACCCGAGATCACGGGATTTTAGCCAAATTCCTTCGTTTAGGCCTCCGAATAATTAATTTTCGTATTAATTATGTCAGGTTGAAGATGTGGTGGACAGAAAATTGACAACGCAAAACAGCACTAGGAGCAATTTCATCATTTGTCGCGACGGTGTCGGAATGGGCCGAAATTATGCAGGTTGATTGGAAATGGCCCGAGAAATTGGAGTCGGGTTATAGACCCGAGATCATGGTATTTTAGCCAAATTCCAGCGTTTAGGCCTCCGAATAATTAATTTCCGTATTAATTATGTCAGGTTGAAGAATTGTTGGGCAGAAAATTAACAAAGAAAAACCGCACCAGGGGCAATTTTGTCATTTGTCGCCACGGTGTCGGAATGGGCCGAAATTTGGTAGGTTGATCAGAAACGGCCCCAGAAATTGGAGTCGGGGCACAGACCAGGGATAACGGGATTTTTGCCAAATTCCTTCGTTTAGGCCTCCAAGTAATTAATTTTTGCATTAATTATGTCAGGTTGAAGATGTGTTGGACAGAAAATTGACAACGCAAAACCGCACTAGGAGCAATTTCATCATTTTCGCGACGGTGTCGAAATGGGCCGAAATTTGGCAGGTTGATTGGAAACTGCCTCAGAAAATGGACTCGGGGCATAGACCGTGGATCACGGGATTTTAGCCAAATTCCTTCATTTAGGCCTCTGAATAATTAATTTTCGTATTAATTATGTCAGGTTGAAGAAGTGTTGGACAGAAAATTAACAAAGAAAAACCGTACCAGGGGCAATTTCGTCATTTGTCGCGATGGTGTCGGAATGGGCCGAAATTTGGCAGGTTGATTCGAAACAGCCTGAGAAATTGGACTCGAGACATAGAACAGGGATCAGGGGATTTTAGCCAAATTCCTTTAGTTAGGCCTCCAAATAATTAATTTTCGTATTAATTACGTCAGGTTGAATAAGTTTTAGACAAAAAAATTTCAAAGAAAAATAGCACCAAGGGTAATTTCGTTATTTGTCGTGATGGTGTCGGAATTGGCCGAAATTTGACAGGTTCATTGGAAACGGCCCTAGAAATTGGAGTCGGGGAACAGACCTGGGATCACGGGATTTTAGCCAAATTCCATCTCTTAGGCCCCTGAATAATTAATTTTCGTATTAATTATGTCAGGTTGAAGAAGTGTTGGACGGAAAATTAATGACGCAAAACCGCACCAGGGACAATTTCGTCATTTGACCCGACGGGGCCAAAATGGGCCGAAATTTGGCAAGTTGATTGGAAACTGACCCTGAAATTGGGCTCGAGGCACAGACCCAGGATCACGGGATTTTAGCCAAATTCTATCTGTTAGGCCTCCATATAATTAATTTTCATATTAATTATGTTAGGTTGAAGATGTGTTGGGCAAAAAATTAACGAAGAAAAATTGCACCAGGGGCAATTTCGTCATTCGTCACGACGGAGTCGGAATGGGCCGAAATTTGGCAGGTTGATTGGAAACGGTCCCAGAAATTGGACTCGGGGCACAGACCCGGCATCACGTGATTTTAGCCAAATTTCTTCTATTAGGCCTCAGAATAATTAATTTTCGTATTAATTATGTCAGGTTAAAGATGTGTTGGACAGAAAATTAACAAAGAAAAATCGCACCAGGGGCAATTTCATCATTTGTCGCGACGGTGTCGAAATGGGCCGAAATTATGCAGGTTGATTGGAAACGACCCAAGAAATTGGACATGGGACATAGACCCGAGATCACGGGATTTTAGCCAAATTCCTTCGTTTAGGCCTCTGAATAATTAATTTCCGCATTAATTATGTTAGGTTGAAGAATTGTTGGATAGAAAATTAACAAAGAAAAACCTCACCAAGGGCAATTTCGTCATTTGTCGCGACGGTGTCGGAATGGGCCGAAATTTGTTAGGTTGATTGGTAACGGCCCTAGAAATTGGACTCGGGGCACAGACCGGGCATCACGGGATTTTAGCCAAATTCCATCTCTTAGGCCCCCGAATAACTAATTTTTGTATTAATTATGTCAGGATGAAGTGCTGGACAGAAAATTAATGACACAAAACCGCACCAGGGACAATTTCGTCATTTGTCGTGACGGTGTCGGAATGGGCCGAAATTTGGCAGGTTGATTGGAAACGGCCCCAGAAATTGGAGTCATGGCATAGACCAGGGATAACGGGATTTTAGCCAAATTCCTTCATTTAGGCCTCCAAATAATTAATTTCCGTATTAACTATGTCAGGTCGAAGATGTGTTGGACAGAAAATTGACAATGCAAAACCGCACTAGGGGCAATTTCATCATTATCGCGACAGTGTCGGAATGGGCCGAAATCTGGCAGGTTGATTGGAAACGGCCCCAGAAATCGAAGTCGGGGCACAGACCCGGGATCACGGGATTTTAGCCAAATTCCTTCGTTTAGGCCTCCGAATGATTAATTTCCGTATTAATTATGTCTGGTTGAAGAAGTGTTGGACATAAAATTAAAAAAGAAAAATCGCACCCGGGGCAATTTCGTCATTTGTCGCGACGGTGTCGGAATGGGCCGAAATTTGGCAGGTTGATTGGAAATGGTCCGAGAAATCGGACTCGGGGCATAGATCCAGGATCACGGGATTTTTGCCAAATTCCTTCGTTTAGGCCTCCAAATAACTAATTTCTGTATTAATTATGTCAGGTTGAAGATGTGTTGGACAGAAAATTCACAACGCAAAACCGCACCTGGGGAAATTTTTTCATGTGTCGCGACGGTGTCGGAATGGGCCGAAATTTGGTAGGTTGATTGAAAACGGCCCCGAAAATTGGACTAGGGGCACAGACCCTGGATAACGGGATTTTAGCCAAATTCCTTTGTTTAGGTCTCCTAATAATTAATTTCCGTATTAATTATGTCAGGCTGAAGAAGTGTTGGATAGAAAATTAAAAAAGAGAAACCGCACTAGTGGCAATTTTGTCATTTGTCGCGACGATGCCGGAATGGACCGAAATTTGGCAGGTTGATTGGAATCGGCCCCAGAAATTATAGTCGGAGCACAGACCCAGGATAATGGGATTTTAGCCAAATTCCTTCGTTTAGGCCTCCGAATAATTAATTTTCGTATTAATTATGTGAGGTTGAATAAATGTTGGACAGAAAATTAAAAAAGAAAAACCGCACCAGGGGCGATTTCGTCATTTGTTGCGACAGTGTCGGAATGGGCCGAAATTTAGCAGGTTTATTGGAAACGGCCCGAGAAATTGGACTCGAGGCATAGACCCAGGATCACGGGACTTTAGCAAAATTCCTTCGTTTAGGCCTCCGAATAATTAATTTCTGTATTAATTATTTCAGGTTGACGATGTGTTGGAAAGAAAATTAACAACGCAAAACCGCACCAGGCCAATTTTTTCATTTGTCGCGACGGTGCCAGGATGCGCTGATATTTGGCAGGTTGGTTAGAAACGGCCCCAGAAATTGGACTCGGGGCACAGACCCGGGATCATGGGATTTTGCCAAATTCCTTCGTCTAGGCCTCTGAATAATTAATTTTCGTATTAATTATGTCAGGCTGAAGAAGTGTTGGACAAAAAATTAAAAAGAAATGTACCAGGGGCGATTTTGTCATTTGTCGCGACGGTGTCGGAATGATCGAAATTTGGCAGGTTAATTGGAAATGGCCCCAGAAATTGGAATCGGGGCACAGACCCAGGATCACGGGATTTTAGCCAAATTCCTTCGTCTGGGCCTCCGAATAATTAATTTCCGTATTAATTATGTCAGGTTGAAGATGTATTGGACAGAAAATTAACAACACAAACCGCACAGGGGCAATTTTTTCATTTGTCGCGACGGTGTCGGAATGGGCCGAAATTTGGCAAGTTGATTGGAGACGGCCCCAGAAATTGGACTCGGGGCACAGACCCGGGATCAGGGGTTTAAGCCAAATTCCTTCCTTTAGGCCTCCAAATAATTAATTTCTGTATGAATTATTTTTGGTTGAAGAAGTGTTGGACAGAAAATTAACAACGCAAAACCGCGCCAGGGGCAATTTCGTCATTTGTTGCGACGGTGACGGAATGGGACGAAATTTGACAAGTTGATTGGAAACGACCCCAGAAATTTGACTCGAGGCACAGACCTCGGGATCACGGGATTTTAGCCAAATTCCTTCGTTTAGGCCTCCGAATAATTAATTTTCGTACTAATTTTGTCAGGTTGAAGATGTGTTTGAGTCAAAATTAACAACGCAAAACTGCGTCAGGGGCAATTAAGTCATTTGTTGCAACGGTGACGGAATGGGACGAAATTTGGCAGATTGATTGGAAACGGCCCCAGAAATTGGACTCGGGGCACAGACCCGGGATCACGGGATTTTTGCCAAATTCCTTCGTTTACGCCACCAAATAATTAATTTTCGTATTAATTATGTCAGGTTGAAGAAGTGTTGGATAGAAAATTAACAAAGAAAAACCGCACCAGGGGCAATTTCGTCATTTCTCGCGGCGGTGTCGTAACGGGCCAAAATTTGGCAGGTTGATTGGAAACGACCCGAGAAATTGGAGTCGGGACATAGACCCAAGATCACGGGATTTTAGCCAAATTCCTTCGTTTAGGCCTCCGAATAATTAATTTCCGTATTAATTATGTCAGGTTGAAGGAGTGTTGGACAGAAAATTAACGAAGAAAAACCGCAACAGGGACAATTTCGACATTTGTCGCGACGGTGTCGGAATGGGCCGAAATTCTGCAGGTTGATTGGAAACGGCCCCAGAAAATGGACTCAGGGCACTGACCCCGGATCACGGAATTTTAGCCAAATTCCATCTCTTAGGCCCCCGAATAATTAATTTCCTTATTAATTATGTCAGGTTGAAGTAGTGTTGGACAGAAAATTAATGACGCAAAACCGCACAATGGACAATTTCGTCATTTGTCGCGACGGTGTCGGAATGGGCCGAAATTTGGCAGGTTAATTGGAAATGGCCCCAGAAATTGGAGTGAGTGTAAAGACCTGGGATCATGGGATTTTAGCCAAATCCCTTCATTTAGACCTCCGAAAAATTAATTTCCGTATTAATTATGTCAGGCTGAAGAAGTGTTGGACAGAAAATTAACAAAGAAAAATCGCACCAGGGGCAATTTCGTCATTTGTCGCGACGGTGTCGGAATGGACCGAAATTCTACAGGTTGATTGGAAACGGCCCCAGAAAATGGACTCGGTGTACTGACCCTAGATCACGGGATTTTAGCCAAATTCCTTCATTTAGGCCTCCAAATAATTAATTTTCGCATTAATTATGTCAGGCTGAAGAAGTGTTCGATAGAAAATTAACAAAGAAAAACTGCACCAAGGGAAATTTTGTCATTTGGAGTGACGGTGTCGGAATGGGCCGACATTTGGAAGGTTGATTGGGAACGGCCCCAAAAATTGGAGTCGGGGCGCAGACTCGGGATCATGGAAATTTAGCCAAATTCCTTCGTAGCCTCTGAATAATTAATTTTCGTATTAATTATGTGAGGTTGAAGATGTGTTGGACAAAAAATTAACAAAGAAAACCGCACCATGGACAATTTCGTCATTTGTCGCGCGGTGTCGGAATGGGCAGAAATTTGGCAGGTTGATTGGAAACGGCCTCAGAAATTGGAGTGGGTGTATAGACCCGGGATCACGGGATTTAGCCAAATCCCTTCGTTTAGGCCTCTGAAAAATTAATTTTCGTATTAATTATGTCAGGCTGAAGAAGTGTTGGACAGAAAAATAACAAAGAAAAACCACACTAGGGGCAATTTTGTCATTTATCGCGACGGTGTCGAAATGGGACGAAATTTGGCAAGTTGATTGGAAACAGCTCGAGAAATTGGACTCGGGGCACAGTCTCGGGATCACGGGATTTTAGCAATATTCCTTCGTTTAGGCCTCTAAATAATTAATTTCAGTATTAATTATGTCAGGTTGAAGATGTGTTGGACAGAAAATTAACAACGCAAAACCGCACCAAGGGCAATTTAGTCATTCGTCACGACGGTGTCGGAATGGGCCGAAATTTGGGAGGTTGCTAGGAAACGGACCCAAAAATTGGAGTCGGGGCACAGACCCGGGACCACAGGATTTTAGCCAAATTTCTTCATTTAGACCTCCGAATAATTAATTTTCGTATTAATTATGTCAGGTTGAAGATGTGTTGGACAGAAAATTGACAACGCAAAACTGCACTAGGAGCAATTTCATCATTTGTCGCGACGGTGTCGGAATGGGCCGAAATTATGCAGGTTGATTGGAAATGGCCCGAGAAATTGGAGTCGAGGCAAAGACCCAAGATCATGGGATTTTAGCCAAATTCCTGCGTTTAGGCCTCCGAATAATTAATTTCCACATTAATTATGTTAGGTTGAAGAATTGTTGGGTAGAAAATTAACAAAGAAAAATCGCACCAGGGACAATGTTGTCATTTGTCGCCACGGTGTCGGAATGGGCCGAAATTTGGCAGGTTGATCGAAAATGGCCCCAGAAATTGGAGTCGAGGCACAGACCAGGGATAACGGGATTTTTGCCAAATTCCTTCGTTTAGGCCTCCAAGTAATTAATTTCTGCATTAATTATGTCAGGTTGAAGATGTGTTGGACAGAAAATTGACAACGCAAAACCGCACTAGGAGCAATTTCATCATTGTCGCGACGGTGTCGGAATGGGCCGAAATTTGGCAGGTTGATTCGAAACGGCTTGAGAAATTGGACTCGAGGCACAGACCTAGGATCAGGAGATTTTAGCCAAATTCCTTCGGTTAGGCCTCCGAATAATTAATTTCCGTACTAAATATGTCAGGTTGAAGATGTGTTTGAGTCAAAATTAACAACGCAAAACCGCGTCAGGGGCAATTACGTCATTTGTTGCGACGGTGACGGAATGGGACGAAATTTGGCAGGTTGATTGGAAACAGCCCCAGAAATTGGACTCGGGGCACAGACCCGGGATCACGGGATTTTTGCCAAATTCCTTCGTTTACGCCACCGAGTAATTAATTTCCGTATTAATTATGTCAGGTTGAAGATAGATAGAAAATTAACAAAGAAAAACTGCACCAGGGGCAATTTCGTCATTTCTCGCGGCGGTGTCGTAACGGGCCGAAATTTGGCAGGTTGATTGGAAACGACCCGAGAAATTGGACTCGGGGCACAGACCCGGGATCACAGGATTTCAGCTAATTTCCTTCGTTTAGGCCTCCGAATAATTAATTTCCGTATTAATTATGTCAGGTTGAAGAAGTGTTCGACAAAAAATTTACAATGAAAAATCATACCAAGGGCAATTTCGTTTTTTGTCGTGACAGTGTCAGAATGGGCCAAAATTTGGCAGGTTGATTGGAAACGGCCCCAGAAATTGGAGTTGAGGAACAGACCCGGGATCACGGAATTTTAGCCAAATTCCTTTGTTTAGGCCACCGAATAATTAATTTCCGTATTAATTATGTCACATGGAAGAAGTGTTGGTAAGAAAATTAACAAAGGAAAATCGCACCTGGGGCAATTTCATCATATGTCGCAGCGGTGTCGTAATGGGCCGAAATTTGGCAAGTTGATTGGAAACGGCCTGAGAAATTGGACTCGAGGCACAGACCCGGGATCACAGGATTTTAGCCAAATTCCTTCATTTAGGCCTCCAAATAATTAATTTCTGTATTAATTATGTCAGGTTGAAGATGTGTTGGATAGAAAATTCACAACGCAAAATCGCACCTGGGGCAATTTTTTCATGTGTCGCGATGGTGTTGGAATAGGCCGAAATTTGGCAGGTTGATTGGAAACGGCCCCGAAAATTGGAATCAGGGCACAAACCTAGGATCACGGGATTTTAGCCAAATTTCTTTGTTTAGGTCTCCGAATAATTAATTTTCGTATTAATTATGTTAGGCTGAAGAAGTGTTGGACAGAAAATTAAAAAAGAGAAACCGCACCAGTGGCAATTTTGTCATTTGTCACGACGGTGCCGGAATGGACCGAAATTTGGCAGGTTGATTGGATACGGCCCTAGAAATTAGACTTGGGGTACAGACCTGGGATCATGGAATTTTAGCCAAATTCCTTCATTTAGGCCTCCGAATAATTAATTTTTGTATTAATTATGTCAGGTTGACGATGTGTTGGACAGAAAATTAACAAAGCAAAACCGCACCAGGGGTAATTTTGTCATTTGTCACGACGGTGTCGAAAATGTTCGAAAGTTGGTTAGTTGAATCGAAACTGCCCTAGAAATTGGAGTTGGGGCACAGACCCGGGATACCGGGATTTTAGCTAAATTCCGTCATTTAGGCCTCCGATTAATTAATTTTCATGTTAATTATGTCGGGTTGAAGAAGTGTTGGATAGAAAATTAACAAAGAAAAATCGCACCAGGGGCATTTTCGTCATTTGTTGCGACGGTGTCGGAATGGGCCGAAATTGGGCAGGTTGACTGGAAACATCCCGAGAAATTGGAGTCGGGGCACAGACCCGGGATCACAGGATTTTAGCCAAATTCCTTCGTTTAGGACTCCGAATAATTAATTTCCGTATTAATTATATCAGGTTGAAGATGTGTTGGACAGAAAATTAACAAAGAAAAACCGCACCAGGGGCAATTTAGTCATTTGTCGCAACGGTGTCGGAATGGGCCAAAATTTGGCAGGTTGATTGGAAACGGCCCCAGAAATCGAACTCGGGACACAGACCTGGGAACACGGGATTTTAGCCAAATTCCTTCGTTTAAGCCTCCGAATAATTAATTTCTGTATTAATTATGTCAGGTTGAAGATGTGTTGGACTGAAAATGGACAACGCAAAACCGCACCAGGGGCAATTTTTTCATTTGTCGCGACGGTGTCGGAATGCTCCGAAATTTGGTAAGTTGGTTAGAAACGGCCCCAGAAATTGGACTCGGGGCTCAGACCCTGGATCACGGGATTTTAGCCAAATTCCTTCGTTTAGGCCTCCAAATAATTAACTTCCGTATTAATTATGTCAGGTTGAAGAAGTGTTTGATAGAAAATTAGCAAAGAAAAACTGCACTAGGGGCAATTTCGTCATTTGTCGCGACAGTGTCGGAATGGGCCGAAATTTGGCAGGTTGATTGGAAACGGCCCCAGAAATCGAACACGGGGTACATACCCGATATCACGGGATTTTTGCCAAATTCCCTCGTTCAGGCCTCTGAATAATTAATTTCCATATTAATTATGTCAAGTTGAAGATTTGTTGGACAGAAAATTAACAACGCAAAACTGCACCAGGAGCAATTTTGTCATTTGTCGCGACGGTGTCGAAATGGGCCGAAATTTGGCAAGTTGATTAGAAACGGCCCCAGAAATCGGACTCGGGGCACATACTCGAGATCATGGGATTTTTGCCAAATTCCCTCGTTCAGGCCTCCGAATAATTAATTTCCGTATTAATTATGTCAAGTTGAAGATTTGTTGGACAGAAAATTAACAACGCAAAACTGCACCAGGAGCAATTTTGTCATTTGTCGCGACGGTGTCGGAATGGGCCGAAATTTGGCAGGTTGATTGGAAAAGGCCCCAGAAATTGGACTAGGGGTACAGACCCAAGATCACGGGTTTTTAGCCAAATTCATTCATTTAGGCCTTCGAATAATTAATTTTCGTATTAATTATGTTAGGTTGAAGATGTGTCGGACAGAAAATTAACAATGCAAAATCGTACCAGGGGCGACATTTGTCATGACGGTGTTAGAATAGGCCGAAATTTGGCAGGTTGATTGGAAACGGCCCCAGAAATTAGACTCGGGGTACAGACCTGGGATCATAGGATTTTAGCCAAATTACTTCTTTAGGCCTCCGAATAATTTCCCTAATAATTATGTCAGGTTGAAGAAGTGTTGGTTAGAAAATTTACAAAGAAAAACTGCACCCGGGGCAGTTTCGTCATTTGTCGCGACGGTGTCGAAATGGGCTGAGATTTGGCTGGTTGATTGAAAGCGATGGGAAAAATTGGAGTCGGGGCATATACCTGGGATCACGGGATTTTAGCCAAATTCCTTCATCTAGGCCTCCGAATAAATAATTTTCATATTAATTATGTCAGGCTGAAGATGTGTTGGATAGAAAATTAAAAACATAAAACCACACCAAGGGCAATTTTGTCATTTGTCACGATGGTGTTGGAATGGGCCGAATTTGGCAGGTTGATTGGAAGCGGCCAAAGAGATTGGGGTTGGGGCACAGATCCGGGATCACGGGATTTTAACTAAATTCCTTCGTTTAGGCCTCTGAATAGTGAATTTTCGTACTAATTATGTCAGGTTGAAGAAGTGTTGGATAGAAAATTAACAACGCAAAACCGCACTAGGGGCAATTTCATCATTTGTCGCGATGGTGTCGGAATGGGCCAAAATTTAGCAGGTTGATTGAATACGGCCCCAAAAATTGGACTCGAGGCACATACCCAGGATCATGGGATTTTTGCCATATTCCTTCGTTTAGGCCTCCGAATAATTAATTTTCGTATTAATATGTCAGGTTGAAGATGTGCTGGACAGAAAATTAACAACGCAAAACCGCACCAGGGACAATTTCGTCATTTGTTGCGACGGTGTCGGAATGGGCCGAAATTTAGCAGGTTGATTGAAAGCGGCTCCAGAAATTGGACTCGAGGCACATATCCGGGATCACAGGATTTTTGCCATATTCCTTTGTTTAGGCCTTCGAATAATTAATTTTCGTATTAATTATGTCAGGTTGAAGATGTGCTGGACAGAAAATTAATAACGCAAAACTGCACTAGGGGCAATTTTGTCATTTGTCGCGACGGTGTCGGAATGGGCCGAGATTTGGTAGGTTGATTGGAAACGGCCCCAGAAATTGGACTCGGGATCACGGGATTTTAGCCAAATTCCTTCGTTTTGGCCTCCGAATAATTAATTTCCTTATTAATTATGTCAGGTTGAAGATGTGTTGGACAGAAAATTAACAAAGACAAACCGCACTAGGGGAAATTTCGTCATTTGTCGCGACGGCGTCAGAATGGGTCGAAATTTGGCCGATTGATTGGAAATGGCACCCGGGATCATGGGAATTTAGGCAAATTCCTTCGTTTAGCCCTCTAAATAATTAATCTCCATATTAATTATGTCAGGCTGAAGTAGTGTTGGACAGAAAATTAACAAAGAAAATCCGCACTAGGGCCAATTTCGTCATTTATCGCGACGGTGTCGGAATGGGTCGAAATTTGGCACGTTGATTGGAAACAGCCCCAGAAATTGGACTCGGGCATAGACCCGAGATCACGGGATTTTAGCCAAATTCCTTCATTTAGCCCTCTGAATAATTAATTTTCATATTAATTATGTCGGCTGAAGATGTGTTGGACGGAAAATAGAAAACATAAAATTGTACCAAGGGCAATTTTGTCATTTGTCGCGACGGTGTTGGAATGGGCCGAATTTGGCAGGTTGATTGGAAACGTCCATTGAAATTGGAGTCAGGGCAAAGATCCGAGATCACGAGATTTTAGCTAAATTCCTTCGTTTAGGCCTCCGAATAATTAATTTCCGTACTAATTATGTTAGGTTGAAGAAGTGTTGGATAAAAAATTAACAACGCAAAACCGCACCAGGGGCAATTTCGTCATTTGTCGCGACGGTATCGGAATGGGCTGAAATTTGACAGGTTGATTTAAAACGGCCCTAGAAATTGGACTCGGGGCACATACACAGGATCACGGGATTTTTGCCAAATTCCTTCATTCAGGCCTCCGAATAATTAATTTCCGTATTAATTATGTCAGGTTGAAGATATGTAGGATAGAAAATTAACAACGCAAAAATGTACCAGGCACAATTTTGTCATTTGTCGCGACAGTGTCGAAATGGGCCGAAATTTGGCAGGTTGATTGGAAACGACCACAGAAATTGGACTCGGGTTACAGATCCAAGATCATGGGATTTTAGCCAAATTCCTTCGTTTAGGCCTCCGAATAATTAATTTCCGTATTAATTATGTCAGGTTGAAGATGCATTGGACAGAAAATTAACAACGCAAAACGGAACCAGGGGCAATTTCGACATTTGTCGCGACGGTGTCAGAATGGGCCGAAATTTGGCGGGTTGAAGATGTGTTGGATAGAAAATTAACAACGTGTAACCGCACCAGGGGAAATTTTGTCATTTGTCGCGATGGTGTCAGAATGGGCCGAAATTTGGCATGTTGGTTGGGAACGGCCCCAGAAATTGGACGTGGGGTATAGACTCGGGATCACGGGATTTTAGCCAAATTACTTCTTTAGGCCTCCGAATAATTTCCCTAATAATTATGTCAGGTTGAAGATGTGTTGGACCGAAAATTAACAATGCAAAACCGCACCAGGGTCAATTTCATCATTTGTCGTGACGGTGCCGGAATGGGCCGAAATTTGACAGGTTGAATGGAAACGGCCCCAGAAATTGGTTTGGGGCATAGACCCAGGATCACGGGATTTTAGCCAAATTCCTTTGTTTAGGCCTCCGAATAATTAATTTCCATATTAATTATGTCAGGTTGAAGAGGTGTTGGACAGAAAATTAACAAAGACAAACCGCACCAGGCGAAAATTCGTCATTTGTCACGATGATGTCGGAATGGGCCAAAATTTAGCAGGTTGATTGGAAACGGCCCCAGAAATTGGACTCGGGGCACATACTCTGGATCACGGGATTTTAGCCAAATCCCTTCGTTTAGGCCTCCGAATAATTAATTTTCATATTAATTATGTCAGGTTGAAGAGGTGTTGGACAGAAAATTAACAAAGACCAACCGCCCTAGGCGAAAATTTGCCATTTGTCGCGACGATGTAGGGATGGACCGAAATTTAGTAGGTAGATTGGAAACAGCCCCAGAAATTGGACTCGGGGCACATACTCGGGATCATGGGATTTTAGCCAAATTCCTTCGTTTAGGCATCTGAATAATTAATTTCCGTTTTAATTATGTCGGGTGGAAGATGTGTTGGACAAAAAATTAACAACGCAAAACCGCACTAGGGGTAATTTCGTCATTTGTCGCGACGGTGTCGAAATGGGCCAAAATTTGGCAGGTTGATTGGAAACGGTCCGAGAAATTGTACTCAGGGCACATACCCAGGATCATAGGATTTTTGCCAAATTCCTTCATTTAGGCCTCCGAATAATTAATTTCCGTATTAATTATGTCAGGTTGAAGATGTGTCGGACAGAAAATTAACAACGCAAAATCGCACCTGGGGCAATTTTGCCATTTGTCACGATGGTGTCAGAATGGGCCCAAATTTGGCTGGTTGATTGGATATGGCCCTAGAAATTGGACTCGGGGTACAGACCCGGGATCACGGGATTTTAGCCAAATTACTTCTTTAGGCCTCCTAATAATTTCCCTAATAATTATGTCAGGTTGAAGAAGTGTTGGATAGAAAATTTACAAAGAAAAACTGCACCAGAGGCAGTTTCGTCATTTGTCGCGACGGTGTCGAAATGGGCTGAAATTTGGCTGGTTGATTGGAAACGGTCGGAGAAATGGGAGTCGGGGCACGTACTTGGGATCACGGGATTTTAGCCAAATTCCTTCGTCTAGGCCTCCGAATAAATAATTTTCGTATTAATTATGTCAGACTGAAGATGTGTTGGATAGAAAATCAAAACATAAAACCGCACAAAGGGCAATTTTGTAATTTGTCGCGACGGTGTTGGAATGGGATGAATTTGGCAGGTTGATTGGGAGCGGCCATAGAAATTGGGGTCGGGGCACAGATCCGGGATCACGGGATTTTAGCTAAATTCCTTCGTTTAGGCCTCGCAAGCAAGATGAGGGCGCTCTGCTTCGTAGACAAGGCTCGTTCCGTACTTGACTTAATCAACTAGTTTAGTTCTGATCTGAGTAGGCTCATAATAGGGAATACCCTAACCCTGGGAACCGGGGCCTGGCCATCCTTCGTTTGCGCCTTTCACTCACTCGCTTGAGTCGGACTCAATCACTCTTTTTGTTTGGAGGATCATGAATAATGAATTTCCGTACTAATTATGTCAGGTCAAAGAAGTGTTGGATAGAAAATTAACAACGCAAAACCGCACCAGGGGCAATTTCATCATTTGTCGAGACGGTGTCGGAATGGGCCGAAATTTAGCAGGTTGATTGAAAACTGCCCTAGAAATTGGACTCAGGGCACATACCTAGGATCACGGGATTTTTGCCATATTCTTTCATTTTGGCCTCCGAATAATTAATTTTCGTATTAATTATGTCAGGTTGAAGATGTGCAGGACAGAAAATTAACAACGCAAAACCGCATCAGGGGCAATTTTGTCATTTGTCGCGACGGTGTCAGAATGGGCCAAAATTTGGTAGGTTGATTGGAAACAGCCCCAGAAATTGGACTCGGGGCACAGACTCGGGATCACGGGATTTTAGCCAAATTCTTTCGTTTAGGCCTACGAATAATTAATTTTTGTATTAATTATATCAGGATGAAGATGTGTTGGACCGAAAATTAACAATGCAAAATCGTACTAGGGTCAGTTTCGTCATTTCTCGTGACGGTGTCGGAGTGGGCCGAAATTTGGTAGGTTGATTGGAAACGTCCCTAGAAATTGGACTCAAGGCAAAGACCCGGGATCACGGGATTTTAGCTAAATTCCTTCTTTTAGGCCTCCGAATAATTAATTTTTGTATTAATTATGTCAGGTTGAAGAGGTTTTGGACAGAAAATTTACAAAGATAAACCGTACCATGCAAAATTTCGTCATTTGTCGCGACGGTGTCGGAATGGGCCGAAATTCGACCGGTTGATTGGAAACAACCCCAGAAATTGGACTCGAGGTACATACTCGGAATCACGGGATTTTAGCCAAATTCCTTCGTTTAGGCCTCTGAATAATTCATTTTAGTATTAATTATGTCAGGTTGAAGATGTGTTGGAAAGAAAATTAACAACGTAAAACCGCACCAGGGTTAATTTCGTCATTTGTCGCGACGTTGTCGGGATGGGCCGATATTTGGCAGGTCTATTGGAAATGGCCTAAGAAATTGGAGTCGGGGCACATACCCGGGATAGTGGGATTTTTGCCAAATTCCTTCGTTTAGGCCTCCAAATAATTAATTTCCGCATGAATTATGTCAGGTTGAAGATGTGTTGGACGGAAAATTAACAACACAAAATTGCACCAAGTGCAATTTTGTCATTTGTCACGACGGTGTCAGATTGGGCCTAAATTTGGCAGGTTGATTGGAAACGGCCCCAAAATTTGGACTCAGGTTAAAGACCCGGGATCACAGCATTTTAGCCAAATTCCTTCATTTAGGCCTCCGAATAATTAATTTCTGTAATAATTATGTCAGGTTGAAGAAGTGTTGGACAGAAAATTTACAAAGAAAAACTACACCAGTGGCAATTTCGTCATTTGTCACGACGGTGTCGGAATGGGCCGAAATTTGGTAGGTTGATTGGAAAAGACCCTAGAAATTGGACTCGGGGCACAAGCTTGGGATCACGGGATTTTAGCCAAATTCCTTCGTTTAGGCCTCCGAATAATTAATTTTCGTATTAATTATGTCAGGCTGAAGATGTGTTGGATAGAAAATTCACAACGCAAAACCGCACCAGGGGCAATTTCGTCATTTGTCGTGACGGTGTTGGAATGGGCCGAAATTGGCAGTTTGATTGGAAACGGCTCCAGAAATTGGACTCGGGGCACAGACCCGGGATCACGAGATTTTAGCCAAATTCCTTCGTTTAGGAATCCGAATAATTAATTTTCATATTAATTATATCAGGTTGAAGAAGTGTCGGACAGAAAATTAATAAAGAAAAATCGCACCAAGGGAAATTTCGTCATTTGTTGCGACGGTGTCGGAATGGGCCGAAATATGGCAGGTTGATTGGAAACGGCCCGAGAAATTGGACTCAGGGCACAGACCCGGGATCATGGGATTTAAGCCAAATTCCTTCGTTTAGGCCTCCGAATAATTAATTTCCGTATTAATTATGTTAGGTTGAAGATGTGTTGGATAGAAAATTAACGACGCAAAACCGCACCCGGGGCAATTTTCTCATTTGTCGCGACGGTGTCAGAATGGGTCAAAATTTGGCAGGTTGATTGGAAAAGGCCCCAGAAATTGGACTCGGGGTGCAGATCCGGGTTCACGGGATTTTCGCCAAATTCCTTCGTTTAGGACTCCGAATAATTAATTTTCTTGTTAATTATGTCAGGCTGAAGAAGTGTCCAACAAAAAATTAACAAAGAAAAATCGCACCAGGGGAAATTTTGTCATTTGTCACAACGGTGTCGGAATGGGCCGAAATTTGGTAGGTTGATAGGAAACGTCCCCAGAAATTGGACTCGGGGAACAGAGCCGGGATGATCGGATTTTAGCCAAATTCCTTCGTTTAGGCCTCCAAATAATTAATTTCCGTATTAATTTTGTCAGCTTGAAGATGTGTTGGACAGAAAATTAACAACGTAAAACTGCACCAGGGGCAATTTTGTCATTAGTCACGACGGCGTCGGAATGGGCCGAAATTTGGCAAGTTGATTGGAAATGGCCCCAAAAATTGGACACGGGGCACAGACCCGGGATCACGGGATTTTAGCCAAAGTCCATCATTTTGGCCTCCGAATAATTAATTTTCGTATTAATTATGTCAGGTTGAAGAAGTGTTGGACAAAAAATTAACGAAGAAAAACCGAACTAGGGGTAATTCCGTCATTTGTCGCGACGGTGTCGGAATGGGCCGAAATTTGGTAGGTTGATTGGAAACGGCCCCAGAAATTTGACTCAGGGCACATACCCGGGATCACGATATTTTAGCCAAATTCCTTCGTTTAGGCCTCCGAATAATTAATTTTCGTATTAATTATGTCAGGTTGAAGATGTGTTGGACCGAAAATTAACAATGCAAAACCGCACTAGGGGCAATTTCGTCATTTGTCGCGACAGTGTCGAAATGGGCCGTAATTTTGGCACGTTGATTGGAAACGGCCCCAGAAATTGGACTCAGGGCACATACCCAGGATCACAGAATTTTAGCCAAATTCCTTCATTTAGGCCTCCGAATAATTAATTTCCGTATTAATTATGTCAGGTTGAAGATGTGTTGGACCGGAAATTAACAACGCAAAACCGCACCAGGGGTAATTTCGTCATTTGTCGTGACGGTGTCGAAATGGGTCAAAATTTGGCACGTTGATTGGAAACGGCCCCAGAAATTGGACTCGGGGCACATACCCGAGATCACGGTATTTTAGCCAAATTGCTTCATTTAGGTCTCCGAATAATTAATCTCCGTATTAAATATGTCAGGCTGAAGATGTGTTGGACGCAAAATTAACAACGCAAAACCGCACCAGGAGCAATTTCGTCATTTGTCGTGACGGTATCGAAATGGGCCCAAATTGGTAGATTGAATGGAAACGGCCCCAGAAATTGGACTTGGGGCATAGACCCGGGATCGCAGGATTTTTGCCAAATTTCTCATTTAGGCATCCGAATAATTAATTTTCGAATTAATTATATCAGGTTGAAGAAGTGTTGGACAGAAAATTAACAAAGAAAAACCGCACCAGGGGAAATTTTGTCATTTGTCACAACAGTGTCAGAATGGGTCAAAATTTGACAAGTTGATTGGAAACGGCCCGAGATATTGGATTCGGGGAACAGACTCGGGATCATGGGATTTTAGCCAAATTCCTTCGTTTAGGCCTCTGAATAATTAATTTTCAGATTAATAAAGTTAGGTTGAAGATGTCTTGAACAGAAAATTAACAACGCAAAACCGCACAAGGGGCAATTTTGTCATTTGTAGCAACGTTGTCAGAATTTGCCGAAATTTGGCAGGTTTATAGGAAATGGCCCCAAAAATTGGACTCGGGGCACAAACTCGGGATTACGGGATATTAGCCAAATTCCTTCGTTTAGGCCTCCAAATAATTTATTTTAGTATTAATTATGTCTGGCTGAAGAAGTGTTGGACAAAAAATTAACCAAAAAAATCCGCACCAGGCTCAAATTTGTCATTTGTCGTGACGGTGTTGGAATGGGCCGAAATTTGGCAGGTTGATTGGAAACGGCCCCAGAAATTGGACTCGAGGCACAGACCCGAGATCCCGAGGTTTTTGCCAAATTCCCTCGTTTAGGCCTCTGAATAATTAATTTCCAAATCGCACCAGGGGCAATTTTGTCATTTGTCGCGACGGTGCCAGAATGGGCCGAAATTTTGCAGGCTGATTGGAAACGGCCCCAAAAATTGGACTCGGCGCACATACCCGAGATCACGGGATTTTAGCCAAATTCCTTCGTTTAGGCCTCCGAATAATTAGTTTTCGTATTAATTATGTCTGGCTGAAGAGACGTTGGATAGAAAATTAACAACGCAAAATCGCATCAGGGGCAATTTCGTAATTTGTCGCAACGGTGTTGAAATTGGCCGAAATTTGGCAGGTTGATTGGAAACGGCACCAGAAATTGGACTCGGGGCCTAGACCTGGGATCGTGGGATTTTAGCTAAATTCCTTCGTTTAGTCCTCCGAATAATTAATTTCCGTATTAATTATGTCAGGTTGAAGAAGTGGTAGAATGAAAATAAACAGAGAAAAACCATACCAGGGGAAATTTCGTCATTTGTCGCGACGATGTCGCAATGGTCCGAAATTTTGCAGGTTGATTGGAAACGGTCCAAGAAATTGGACTTGGGGCACAGACTCGGGATCACGGGATTTTAGCAAAATTCCTTCGTTTAGGCCTCCGAATAATTAATTTTCGTATTAATTATGTCAGGTTGAAGATGTGTTGGACAGAAAATTAGGAACGCAAAACCACACTAGGTGCAACATTGTCATTTGTCGCGACGGTGCCAGAATGGGCTGAAATTTGGCAGGTTGATTGGAAACGGGGACTCGAGGCACAGACCCGGGATCACGGGATTTTAGCTAAATTCCTTCGTTTCGGTCTCCAAATAAATAATTTTCGTATTAATTATGTCAAGTTGAAGAAGTGTTGGAAAGAAAATTAACAAAGAAAAAACCGCACCAGGGGTAATGTCGTCATTTGTCACAACAGTGTCGGAATGGGCCGAAATTTGACAGGTTGATTGGAAACGGCCCCAAAAATTAAACTGGGGGCACAGATCGGGGATCACGGGATTTTAGCCAAATTCCCTCGTTTAGGCCTCCAAATAATTAATTTCAAACCTCACCACGGGTAATTTTGTCATTTGTCGCGACGGTGTCGGAATGGGCCAAAATTTGGCAGGTTGATTGGAAACGGCCCCATAAATTGGACTCAGGGCACAAACCTGGGATCACGGGATTTTAGCCAAATTCCTTCATTTAGGCCTCCGAATAATTAATTTTTGTATTAATTATGTCAGGCTGAATATGTGTTGGACAGAAAATTAACAACGCTAAACCGCACCAGGGGCAATTTCGTCATTTGCCGCCACGGTGTCGAAATTGGCCAAAATTTGGCATGTTGATTGGAAACGGCCCCAGAAATTTTACTCGGGGCACAGACCCAGGATAACAGGATTTTAGCCAAATTCCTTCGTTTAGTCCTTAGAATAATTAGTTTCCAAATTAATTATGTCAGGTTGAAGAAGTGTTGGACAGAAAATTAACAAAGAAAAACTGCACGAGGGGAAATTTTGCCATTTGTCGTGACGATGTCGGAATGGTCTGAAATTTGGCAGGTTGATTGGAAACGGTCCAAGAAATTGAGCTCAAGATACAACCCGGGATCACGGGATTTTACCCAAATTCCTTCGTTTAGGCCTCCGAATAATTAATTTTTGTATTAATTATGTCTGGTTGAAGATGTGTTGGACAGAAAATTAACAACGCAAAACCGCACTAGGGGCAACTTTATCATTAGTCGCGATGGTGTCGGAATGTCATTTGTCGCGACGGTGTCGG